>NC_051182.1:95387070-95462411 GCF_013339695.2 Rhipicephalus sanguineus | reverse complement strand
CCGTGACCCCCTTCTGCTGCCACACGGGGGCGTCTGATGTAAGGTGTGCCCGGTGTTCTTCGTTTTCTCTCCTTGCACATCACGAGTGGGTAGAGAAAAGGGCCACTTTGTCGTGTGCATCTCAAGGGCAGTTTTCAAATTCAAAGAAAAAAGGAGTGTTGCGTCTGCAAGTGTCGACAATGGAGAATTAGCGCTCTTAGCTATTTCTTTTCTTTTTAACTGCGGCGCGTGGAGTGACCCTGCGTCTGCTGCCACACGGGGCGTCTGATGTAAGGTGTGCCCGTTGTTCTTCGTTTTTCCTCTCCTTGCACATCACGATGGGTAGAGAAAAGGGCCACTTTGTCGTGTGCATCTCAAGGGCAGTTTTCAAATTCAAAGAAATTAGGGTGTTTGCGTCTGCAAGTGTCGACAATGGAGAATCAGACGCTCTTAGCTATTTCTTTTTCTTTTAACTGCGGCGCGTGGAGTGACCCCCCGTCTGCTGCCACACGGGGCGTCTGATGTAAGGTGTGTCCGGTGTTCTTCGTTTTTCTCTCCTTGCACATCACGAGTGGGTAAAAAAAGGGCCACTTTGTCGTGCGCGTCTCAAGACAGTTTTCAAATTCAAACGAAATTAGGAGCGTCGCATGATAGAAAACACGCTGAAGCTCCTCCGAGATTTGCTTAGCACCAGCAGTAAATGGTGTATACAAATAGCTCGCCGTTATTTCGCCGGCGCATGAATGGGGCATGATTGAGGTAATAAACGAATAGTGCCATGTGCTTGTTGATGTAATTCGTGTCAGGAAACAGGCAATAAAGCAAAAAAAAATTGGGGCATAGTTGAGTTGTTTAATGCAGCGGTCTGAGGAGCGAGGGATCGATGGTTCGAATCCCCAGTTGGCTGCTTCGGAATGTTTTTCTTCATGTTTATTTTTCTTTGTGCTTTTTTTCTATATATATACATACATATACATATCCGGGACATGACGGCGACGGCAACATCAGCCGACAGTGTCCGTATAATTGATATCGCAATAAAAGATCATTGCCATTCGGCCTGGTCGCCTATTGTGCGAGCTCTTGCCATCTCTCTTACCATAAATCAAGGTTTACTGCCCATTTCTCTTTTTTTCAGGTCGACCAAGCATTTAACTGAAAAGAGGTATGTTTTATAGTTTCTCACGTTCTAAATGTAAGCATTCGTTATGACCAACATAAAGAATGCGTAATACGCTCAGCTGTTATAACACGAAGAGGACATCTTTTTTTGCCTCAGCTACGTTGCACCAATGTAGTAGTTGCTAAAACGACTGTTTATGAGTGGGCCTGCCCCAGAACTGAAGCAGTGCATGTGTACAAAACCACCTTTGAAAAAAAAGTTTTTACAATTATAATTCAATAGTTAAATTATGGTTTTGGCTTGTATGGCTTAGGTAATTTTAAATTTTAAATGATCAATTTGCTAAAAATGTAAAAAATAAAATTGATAAAAAAATCAAAATGTGCGAAAATATGTAGGTTGCCCCAACAGTCCTAACTACAAAATGATTGGCGCGATTCAAACTCAACTTGGCAGGTACATAGTAAGGACAATATACTGTGCATCTAACCTCGACGATCACCACAACTATAAGCTAAGGTGCGTTATCATGAAAAGACTGATAAAGTTGATTTTTGGCAGGTTTGTTTTGCACACAATTGGCCATAGTACAAAAAGTTATCACTGCTTTTCAATCATTCTGCTTGCATGTACAGCTCTACCTGTAAAGAAACACCACTCAAAATTTTATGTGAAAATATTATTAGAAGGATAGTTATCACCTTGCGCGTAACTGTAAGATGCAAAAGATCATGTTACGAGAAAAATTGCTTTAAAGATTTCCACCGAATGACCATGTAATAAAGAAACGTTGAATATCTCTCAAATTCACCGGACCCATAGCTTGGGATCCCCTTTGGAGCGGCAATATCTCGTTTTGAGCGAGTTGAAGCGCGTCTTTTTTTCTAGCTCGTTTTGCGTTTCCAGCCGACTCTCATCCGCGTGCTCCATAGTAGGTCCACTATTGGTATATTAATTCTCTGACTTGCGTTCGCGCTTCTTTTTCGTCTTATACTTTGCCGTATATCATGGAGTACTAAAACTGTCTCTTTGAAAGGCCAGAACTAAGCCCAAGAGCTCGAAGCGGTGTACGAAAAGTCACAGACAGCCGATCGAAAAAGCGCGCAACTTAAACAACAGAGTGCCGCAGCCGTGTAGTGAAATTTTAAAATAAATCGAAAACATCATGTCTCACAAGCTTTAGAACGTAATTAGAGGACTTAGCTTTACGTAATATGTATGCGAAGAGACATTAGGACGTGATGGCAGGTGTTGTGGAATCAGAAACCTTCACTTTCTGTTTCGAATGTGTAAGGGTTGAAAAAATGGTCGTAACTTTCGAACGGCTCAAGATTACCACATATTTATTTTCGCTAAATATTCTTGCATACACAGGGAGCTTGAAGATGTTAAACCCAAAAAATCATTTTTTTCAAAAACTGCGTGTTTGAATCGTCGACGACCCCACTTGAAATTGCGGCTCACTGGGCCTGGTTACGGGTGGCCAATTCGCTCCCCAAGTCCAGTTTGGAGAGTCACGCTTCCGACGACCAAATTACGGGTCTGCCTCGATTAGTGGCGAGACGGTGCCTGCCGGACATTGTGTGCCCTGGTATCCTATGTGTTGATGAGGCATTTTGTATTAGAAAATAAAATAATAACTGCGTAAGCACTGCCTCTATCGCGCTGTCGCAAAAAGAAGCAGATTATGTTTGTCAAAACTCACGTACTCTGAATTGCTCCTGAGTGCCAACATGCACGTGCCAGATTCCTTGTGCGGCATCTGTCGGTGCATGTTGAGCGTATGAAAACGCCTTCCTTCTGTGCAATAAATTTAGTTGAAAACCAGCGTTTTTACTATCCATTTTAACGCGATAGCGTTAAAGAGTTCCTTTCGCAAAAATTTCGGCGTCGGCATCGGCGTCGTTGGTTGTGAGCAAAAAAATCAGCGTTGTCTGTAAGCGGAAGTTCGAGATGGATGCAAGGAAATAAATAACGAAAAAATATTCGGTTCGAGTGAGAGTCGAACCCACGACTTCTGCGGTGCAAGCAGGTGTTCAACCGCAGAGCCACACCCGTGCTCGAAATTGCTTCGGAAAAAAACACTACATCAACGTTACGCAGTGAGAGGAATATCATTAATAATATAATATCTGGGTTTAACGTCCAAAACCACCATATGATTATGAGAGATGCCGTAGAGGAGGGCTCCGGAATTTTGGACCACCTGGGGTTCTTTAACGTGCACCTAAATCTAAGTACACGGACCTCAGACATTTTCGCCTCCATCGAAAATGCAGCCGCCGCGGCCCGGATTCGATCCCGCGACCTTCGGGTCAGCGGTAGAGTGCCATAACCACTAGACCACCGTGGCGGGGCGAATGTCATTAACACATGTAGTGCTGCCTGGCAAAAGTAGATTCACACAAAGCGTCAAAACATGAAAATTGTTCGACGAGTAATTGGTTTAAAGGGCGATCAATTACAAAGCACACAGGCATATTTAATTATCATTATCAACAACAACATCAACAACGTGTGCAGCTGCGCAGGTGCGCGTGCTGCCATGCGGACCCGCAGTGGGCACTTCGGTACTGCACTCGCAGTAGGGATTCGGGGAAAGTTTGAAAGGGCCGATTTACAGGCGCACAGACGTTCTTTTCCATGCAGCACGGTTGAATTGTCCACCGAGAATCGAAGCGAGGCTAGCGATTCAGAAGACTATGCGAACAGGGTCCGATGACGCTATCGCATTCCGCTCTTGAAGGCGAAACTCAAGCGTCCTCCGAGATTTTCTTTTTTTCGTGTTTGCATGTTCTTTTTTTTCCTATTTTCCCTAAGCTCTGGAAGTGGGTCAAAGTTCAGTGTTCCAATTAGCCCAGCAAGCTGCTTTAAGTACGGTCAATGTAGCATGATGCAATAAGCAAGCCTGCAGAATCCTCCTAACCTGGAGGCGTTGCCTGCGGTTTGTGTCTCCCTGTGTCTCACATACGCTAGGCTTATCTGCCGCACGCGCCTGCCCGCCTGGTAGCCGCTGCTGCTTCATCGGTATCGCATCCCGTGGGACCTCGGTGGCATGCGGTGTTGGCACCGCAGGTTCGCAGGCTGCTGCTGTTTGCTAGCTCTGACGTTAAGATGCACATAATCCATCGTGGTTTTGGGACGTTAGCCCCAACAATTATTATAAAATGCACATAATGCTTCTGGGAAACTTACAGCGCAAAAATGGCCAGGACGTAGAAGAAGAAACACAAGCGCTGACTCGCAAATGGTCATTTATTGCAACACCCGAACTATATACAGGGTATTTTTTAGGCAATATAGGTTTTTGATAAAAATTCAATGACAGCAACGCTCCTGCGGTTTTCTTACACGAACCTACGTCGAGGCGGAAGTACTTCGCCCAGCTGAAATAACACTATTGTGGCTAATTAACGTTGATTATTTACTTGAGTGCAGTTGTTATATTACAAAGTTGTAGTGCATGACAATTTAAGGTATACCCATTTTTTATAAATCAGGAATGTTGCACGTAATTGGAGATATTCATCATCGAATTTCAGGAGCGGCCCGCTACGTGTTGAGACGCGCCCTGCAGGACCTCAGTAAAGTTTACCATACCATACCATATGAAATTGATCGCGCCCGGCGCGCACGAAACGCGCCGAGTCTCGAATTACGTGCACGCGAATTCAGTGCACCTTTTTTTGTTTCTAAAAAATGAGCATGCCATAAATTATCACGTACTACAACTTTCTATTACAAACAACTGCCCTGAAGTCAGTGATTAAAAAGTAATTAGCGAGTTTGTGAATTAGTCACAACAGTGTCATTTCAGCTGGCTCAACGTATTTCCGCATCGACGTAGAGTTCGTGTGCCTAATTTACAAGAGCCTTACTGTCATAGAATTTTTATTAAAAATTTGTATTGTCTAAAAAAAATCATCCACACATACATGCCAAAAGTCAGACAAGCACAGGTGAGCTGACCGTGGTCTGGGCGTCACAACAAAAAAAAATACCTTCGTCTGGCTTTTGCGTGTATAAATGCATATTCATGGCTACGGACGCAAACCTCAAGCCGGTAAAGTTCAAACATTTTTATTCGGTGGGCTTGTGCCCAGGAAAAGTAAGAGTCAAAGTACAAACAACACTCTCTGTACTATGATAACGACGAGCACGGACGTTGGTAGTCGATAATCTGATCGTCACGGAACGCGTCATCATGAGCGGTGGAGCACCGCAGCGCTTTCGCTGGTGCTCGTCTTGGCTCTAGAAGAAGCTCAGCTACTTCTCCCGAGCGCGCACTTTGATCAGAACAGTCTAACACAATCGAGCTTTCCTACACATAGTGGCGTGGCACGCGCTGAGCGGCGGTAACTGCTTTTGTATGTGAAACCCGATCACGTTAAAATAAACAAACTAGTGCACGTGGCAAAACTATTTCTGTGTTGCAAGAAATCGCCAGCTGAAACAAAGCGCTTGTGCTGTGTTCGTTCCTCTACGTCTCGTCTGTTTGCAGGCGCTGTAAATTTACCACAATGTTTTACCAACTCGCCCAACTATCAGTATTGTACATCAATGCTTTCGCATTCACCACTCTTAAGAGGTGCTTAGGTGTCGTTGGATTTTTTCTTGCACCTTTGTCTTCGTCACGTGGCAAGCGAGGCAAGTGTGAGGAAAGTGTTGTAACTTCTTTACATTGGCTAAGCAAATGGACGTTTCAGCACATACACACTTAAATATCCATATGGAAGCACTCACACGCGTGTAAACATGAATGTCGCAGCACATGCAAAATAAAAATACTCTAGCACATACATATATAAGAGCAAACGCTAACACAAAACTTAGTTGATCGAGGTAAAACCTATTTAGTGGCAGCGATATGAGTTTTTATGCAAGGGTCACGTCAGCTGACACCCGCGTATTTATTAGGCATGCTCTCGTGAAGGACTTCAATGACACTGTGAAAGACGGTACATAATGCAAAACCTACTCAGTTTTAAAAGCTAATTCCGCAGAAACGACCTTCTTACTCGACTTTATTGTTATTTCTGTTGGACCTTCAATTGATCTGTATTTCTTTGGAAAGCCCACGTGCAATATCACAAGTAGTACATTGTTGCTTGACGTTCTAGGTACGCTGACTACGCTGTGGGAACACAAGGGGGCATTCCAACGGTTCAGCTACTAGCAAAGGTGAGATCTTTTTTTTTCACAATTAGTATATACTGTGCTACATATATACAATATGGCGATGTTTTGTGCAAACCGCAAATGCATTGTAGTGCGGCATTCACAGTGTGTTTGTGAAGACCGCGAAAAATTCGTGAGTACTATACGGTTTCCAAGAAACAAATTACACCATCTCCCACTAAAGGGAACGATGTGGATACAGAGCAGCGGGGACATGGTCCGCTTGAGCGGGAGATGTGTGTAATTTTCTTCAGGAGCTGGCTCGCCAGGTTCTTCAGCTGGGGCGAAGGCCCGCGCCGTAAGCTGCATCCATCCATTCAAAGCGTCGTGGAACGCGAAGAATGTCTTCCGCGCGTCGTGTCTTCCCTCTAGCCTGGCCGTTAATTCTCACAGGGCGAGCGGTGAACGCGGTCGACAGGCGCGCGAGAGGGGGGAGCGTAGAGAGGAGAGAGTGGGGGAGGGGACGCGCATGCGCTGGCGCTCGTCGCGGCGTTGCGCCGGAGAGAATGAGGCGCGCGAGAGGGGGGTAGCCTGGGAGGGCGCTCATCACGTCGTTGCACTGGAGAGAATGAGGCGCACGAGAGGGGGGAGCATAGGAGAGTAGAGAAGAGAGAATAGGAGCATACACACTGGAGCGCGGACGCCACCGCCGGACACAGCGCCGAGCAAAAGCTGCTTCGCACCTAAAAACCTGAATTCAATCAAAATTAGGCTGTCGAGTGCGGTGGACGCAGATAAATGCTGAAATTATGTTATTAGCAGGTTCACAACAGAACTATTCAGCAAATCCTTCGCAGCACAAACTGCAATTTACGAGTTGTAACCGGTGAGACTCAAGATTTCTCAACCTTAAATAAAACATGTGAGTGCGCATATTTTGATATCTACGAGCAAGCTTTCAGTAAATATTCATTGTCGTTCCAGTTATGTTATTTAAAAAGCGCCCCCTTTCGCATCTAAGAACGAAAGTAACTAGAAAGTTTACGTGTTTTATGGTAGCATTTTTTAAATACTGCAAAAATGGTGTCACTCTAAATGCCTGCCAAGATCAGAAAGACCTTGCTAACTGTGGGCTTGCGTTGTCTTTTTGGGATAAGAACTTTCAGTTGCTTAGACATATAACAAGTAGGCGAAGTTAGGTACACTCAGATGAATAGAACGGACAATTAATCTAAGGAAATCATAAAAGGCATTCATTTCGTGTTTAACTGTAGTGTACTAATTGTGACGTAAATTGAAATGAAGTCAAGAACAAATACCCACAACCTTCGAATTACGTGCCTAATTACGTTGTCCAGCGGCCGCCTGATGCAAATATCACGTGCTGGGTGACGTCCTCTAGGAGAAAGTGTTCCGCATTTGCCGCCTCGGCTACGAGTGGCGCTGGCTAACAGTCCTAGAGATTACATGCGGAGAAATATCCAACTAAGTGGCCTTCCATCGTAGCTCAAATGGTCGAACATCGGACGCGTAATTCGGAGGCTGTGGGTTCTGATCCCACTGACGGAAAGGGCGGATTTTTCGACACCATCATTTCAATTTGCGTCACAATTAGTAAACAGAGTTACAGACAACAATAACGTCAGTTGTACAGCGAACACTGCAACGTCCTGTGTGCTTTCCCTGGCCTATGTGTCTGTCGATTCATTTTGTTGTGTCTGACATCTAAGCGAGCCCCTGGCAAAAGTTCCCCTTTAAGTACGCGAAGTATATTTCGGAGCCAAATCATTTCCGAGTGAAATGTGTTCTGCGTGGGTGCTATAACCGCAGATATTTCCCTCAACAACGAATACATAGCCTGTATATGAAGCCATCAATAAATGGCTGACTAGAGAAGCACTACCTCATACACCATATATGTTTCCAGCTTGATACCGTATTTGGTACGACACATTTTTGTTTACTTCGCATAGGCTCTGCTGTACTGTATCGCCGGAATGCTTGATGAAGAATCTAGTTTTCGAAGCAATATCTAGGCTTCGAGACCGTGTGAGCTACAAGAAAGGTCACGTGCGAGGTACGAAAATATCACGTCGGCGCAAGAGCTACGCGTCCACTTCATCTTGGCGGGGTTCGCGTGAGTAAAATTATACAATAAGCACTTGAGCGCTCGAGCTGCGCGTTTCCTTCGTCTGTATCGTCTTTGCAGCATTCGCTTAAGTGCAATAAAATAAACAAGCACGTGAGCGGGCGAGCGGTGCGTCCACTTCGTCTTTGGGCTGTTCGCACGAGCAGCAGCGGTAGGGCCGGGAAGAATGGCGACACGTGTGCTCCACGCTAATGGACTCATGATCCACTCACTCAGGCTTACTCACTCAGTCACTCAGTCCGCTCACTACTCAGGCTCATGTCAGCCGTGGCTCTGAGTCCGAGTGAGTCCGACTGAGCAATGTGTTGCTGAATTTGAGTCCGAGTGAGTAACTAAAGTAATGTGGAACAATCTTGGCAGAGAACAGCGCTTTGCGATAGGTGGCGAGACACCGGAAGTTGTAAAGACTACGTCTACTTAGGACAGGTAGTAACCGCGGAGCCGAACCATGAGAGTGAAATAACTAGAAGAATAAGGATGGGATGGGGATCATTTGGCAAGCATTATCAAATCATGAATGGTAATCTACCACTATCCCTCAAGAGGAAGGTATACACAGCTGCATCTTACCGTACTTACCTACGGTGCAGAAAACTGGAGACTTACAAAGAGGGTTCAACTTAAATTGAGGACGACGCAGCGAGCGATGGAAAGCAAAATGATAGGTGTAACCTTAAGAGACAGGAAGAGAGCAGAGTGCGTCAGGGAACAAACGGGGTTAAAGACATCATAGTTGAAATCAAGAAGAAGTGGATATGGGCCGGGCACGTAGCACGCCGGCAGGATAACCGGTGGTCATTAAGGGTAACTGACTCGATTCCAAGAGATGGCAAACGCGTGAGGGGAAGGCAGAAAATTAGGTGGGTATATGAGATTAAGAAGTTTGTAGGTATAACGTGGCAGCAGAAAGCACAGGACCGGGTTGATTGACGGAACATGGAGAGGCCTTTGCCCTGCAGTGGGCGTAGACAGGCTGATGATGAGTCCCGTTGCGAAAATTTTAGTGAGTCTGAATCCGAGTGAGTCTCAGATGCAAAATATATTTTGTGAGTGAGCCTGAATGAGCTCGAATATTTTTGCCGACTTTACGCCTGCATCTAACGTGATTTTGCACTGCCTCCGGGATCGGAAGCGTTGGCAGCTTTCCACGCCTCACATTGTTTCCTAGTGCCTCCAGGATCGGCACACCTTGGACCAAGCGAAAAAGTCATGTAATTACATAATTACAAAACTCACGAATTTAGGCTGTTCACGAGCCATAACCAATCCGGAATTGTTCGGTTGTATAGTTTTTAGAATACCGCCTAATAGTATAACCAAAAGAATATAGACTGTGTGATGAACGAGGCACCGACACAGCATCCGTTTCTGGGCCAGCTGTTCTATTCTGCCCTTCGTCTTTCTCTGCTTTGCCCCAGCCGCCCGCGCGCCAGAGCCTCGGTGCCACTTTTCGTCATCACACTCGGCCATGACTGCGACGCGCGGAACAGCCGAAAATGTCTCTGGTGGACGGTGTTGGCTGCATCGCGGTGGTCGGTCCCGACCACGCTGCAACTTATTTGGGATACCTGCCCGAAGTGCCTCTGGTGGGTGACACTGGTTGAACCGCTGTGGCCGGTCTCGGCCACGCTGGGGCTTAGCCTGAAACTTTGCCGATGCTGTCTTGAAGGATGGTCTCGGCCATGCTGCGACAGTGCGCGGGAAGCTGGCTCGTTTGTCTCTGGTGGACGAAATTGGCTGCTCTGGTATGGTCGCAAGACCGGCAGGCGCTTGCCCCGTCATGATGCTGCGAGTAGTAGCCCATATTCTTGCGGAGTGGTTGCCCACACTGAAAGCCTGCGACAGCAGAGAGATGGTCTGATGAGTAGTTGAATGCATCTTTGAAGGCCTCTTCCACTCTTGTGCTTCATCTTCATCTTCGAGTGCAGACGGCGCGGAAGACGTGGCTATCAACCCTGGTTGCACTGATGGACCGTGACGACAGGGCTAGCTTGGGCTTTCGTTTGAGACGTTTCGAATACGTTGTAATGGCTGTCGCCTTAGGCATACATATGGGGCTTGACCGATGGATCTTGACCAACGAATGCGCGCAGAAAAGTCCTCCTGGTCAGCAACCATGGCTCTGGAGAAGACTTGGGCTGTGCGGGCAAGTCTTGCATGATAATTGCGCCCGTCACTTCACTTTTATTCTAAGGTATAGTGTTCCGCACTAGGTCACTCGTTCCGCATTTATGTGGTGACTGCTCTGATAGCCGAGGATGTTGCTCTGACGGGTCAAGATACGTTTCCTTTCTTAGATCCGTGGGCAGGTCATGTTCCTGGTATGGTGGTGCGTCAAATACCAGTGGAGTCGTCATTTCTGTATGGCCAAATGATGCTGAACTTGAATAGTAGGGATGTGATACGGTTTCTGGCTGTGATGTATTTGCGTCGGATACCGGCAGAGTCTGAAAGCTCAAATGGTGAACTGCAGTGCACAGCTGCAGCCTCGAGGTAGAACCCCTCCTGAGCTCCATCCTCGATAGCGGTCAGATTGGACTGCGTGGTGGCAGTAAGGTTGCAGGGAGTCCGGCCAAAAGCAGCAATGAGCTTGAAGCTCCACTCCACCCAGAACTGCTGCCTCACACCTTCGTATCTATGCCACGCCGCGGCACCGTTTCGAAGGCGGTCTATGGCCACACACAACTTCTGTTGTTCCGTCTACGACTGGCGAGCTCCGAGAGCGTTCACGGTCGCTACCCAGTTGTCGACGTCGTCCTGAAAGCCGTTGAACTCCTGTAGTTCACAGGCAGTCGGCGATGGTGGGACGGCAGGCGAAAGACCGGAGAGTGCGGACGCTAAGCAGCCAACTTTGTTTGACAGTTGCATGAGGGTACACCGGAACTCTCTGCGTTACTCGAGCGAGCTGGCCCCAAGGTCTTGTGAGGTGGCTACATCAACACGGCGTTGATGGCGCACAATTGCTGCATGATCACAGGAAACAGCGCAGAGCTCGACGCTTTCAAGGCGTTGACCGTGACGCGGAGTCGCGCGATAGTACGAGAAAGCTCGGTGGCGCTTTCAGGTGATCCGCACGCGGTCCCAATGGCGACGTCCGAGGTGTACGAGGTGGTCACTGTGCTCACTGAGGTGGAATCCTTGTCAGAGGGAGCTTGGACAGCACCCCTCAGCAGCTGAGATGCGGATAAGTCCTGAGCGAGAGGTTGTCGCCACGGGAAGCGTGAACAGCGTTCCTGGGCAACAGGAGGCCATGCGCGGTCTTGACTGCACCGGGTAAACCTGCCCTTTGGCCACCGAGGAGCCCTGGACGCCGTCCTCGAATGGTGGCAGAGTTCCTACCGGCAGTAGTAGGGTCTTGGTGTCCATGAGCGAGGAAGCGTAGACGGCGTTCCTTAAATGGAGAAACCCATACCGCCGATGACCCACGAAGGCAGGTGGCTTCAGCCAGACGGTTCAGGTTTCGTAGACTGCGCCGTTGTGATGAACGAGACACAGACACAGCACCCGTTCCTGTGTCAGCTGTTCTATTCTGCCCTTCTTCTTTCTCTACCTCGCCCTAGCCGCCCGCGCGCCAGAGCCTCGATCGGTGCCGCTTTTCGTCAGAGAGAGAGAGAAGAAATAGTAGAGAAGGAAAGGCAGGGAGGTTAACCAGTATAGGACAACCGGTTTGCTACCCTACACATGGGGACAGGGCGGGGGAGATTTAAAGATGGAGAGGAAAGAGAGAGAGAGAAAGATAGAAAGATAGCACATGACACAGCACACATAGAATCAGTCGGTCACTCTTGCGTGGTAGTTGGTCACTTTTGCGTGGTACGCGACATTTCTGTCACAGTCGCTTGGCCAAGTTCGTCGCTCTCAAAAACCTCAGCAGTGCCTTCGTCGCCTTCAGTTGTGATGTCTTCTGTTGACAACATGCAAGTATTGTTTGAACAGACATTTGTCTACTGTCAAGGCGCGCTAGAACGGACGCCAATGACTGTCTCTGAGCATTATATGCCGGACAGTCGCACAGGACATGGTGTAGCGTCTCCTCGCAACGACAGGCATCGCAGAGAGCGTTGTCGGCCATTCCAATTCGAAAGGAATAGGATTTCGTAAATGCCACCCCTAGCCACAAGCGATAAAGCAGTGTGGCCTCTCTTCGGCGGAGTCCAGTTGGCATACAGATATGCATCAAAGAGGACAGGTGGCGTTGACGATTAGTCCGGTTGGTTTGGCTGCTTGGTTGGCACCATAGAGCGAGCGTAAATCCTGTGCAAGGCCTCGAAGACTGCTGGCAGCGTCAGACCTTGCAAGTGGGATGGTATCTTCCTGTGTGCTTTCATGAGCTGCCCGAGCGGCATTATCGGCCTGTTCGTTCCCTATGACGCCGCAGTGACTTGGCAGCCATTGAAACGTCACGTGGTGCCCTTTCTCATATGAAGTGTGGAGAAGACCTCTAATTTCAAATACGACCCTATTGAAAATTCATCCACCATGAGGAATGGTGGATTCCACCATCCACCATTATGGTGGATTATGGTGCTGGAAGATGGTGGCACGTGGTGTATGCTGGATGCTGGCGTATGATGGATGCTGGAGAATGACGGAGCGTAAAACGGCTCTACATTGTCGGCACCATCGTGCCTTGCCGTAAAAACATAAATAAATGTATAGAAGGCGATGTAGAAAGCACTAGTACAAAAAAAAGAAAAAAAAAGCTCGATGCAAAAAAAAAAAAAAACTTCCGCCACCGGGAGTCGAACGTCCGACCTGCGGATCCCGAGCCGAGTACTTTACCACTACGCCACGCTGACACTTGCTTAGCGACTTGCAAAATGACTAGTCAACATACTAATACACCGTTTGGCTTCAGCTTTGTATGTCTCATACTGGAGACAGACGCGATCTTCACATCCTAATAAAATTTGCGTAGTTATTAAACGCAAACAAACTGCTGCCGGTAACGAATGGCACGTCAATAATGGCAACAGCGCTAACTTTCTTTTAGAATTGACAACGTAACTCCAAAGAAATATGTCAAGTGGAGCGAGGAGCGGGTGTTACTGCGAAGTTTTAATAGCCGTTTCTCGCTTTTTCCAAAGTGCGACATGTGCAGAGGCTTTCTGTCGACTCTAATCTCGTTCGATAAATACGCGCGTACAATTGATTGAGTATTGTGATGTTTTTTTTTTTTCGCGCAACGTACAGCGCAGCCGTGCCTGCACTGATCTGACGCTGTATCATTAGCTACAACTGCATAACAGCTGGGCCAAAGCAAGTGCAGTGCGCGGGAAAAATATGCCATCATATTGGCTCAGTAAGGCGTGCGAATTGACAAGTCTATGTTCTCGCATACGTGTCAGAGAAGCGCCGGCGAGTGCGACCGGCGGCGGTTGGTGACCGGAGGCGTTTGCTGGAAGCGCGTCGCATCTATGCTCATCGCTTCTTGTGCGGACACCGTACACAAGAAAAAAATGCTTCATTTAGGTTAGCCGATGCCACAGGTGTGCTGTAACGTCATTCGCACTCATCGGAATTGTGTATACTGAAACCCAGAAGCGCCGATAACACGTAGACGGACTCGGTCGCTACGCTATGCCTAACCTTTGGTGGCAATCATGGTGGTAGAATATGATGGTGGAAGTCATACTTGGTGGAGGTTATCTCGACGCAGGCCGAAGGTAAAAGTTTGTGCATTTTAGCTTTGCATGCATTTTCACTAGTACCTTAAAGTGCCGCTGAGGTAAGTGAGTGTGCAAGAATTGCCAGAGTTGCGTTTCAAGCGTGGCGGTATCAAGCGGAAGCTGTTTTCTGGTCTCCCGGGCCCGCTGGAAGGACTCATTTACTTCTCGGCAAATGCGCGGCGATGTAACACAGTTACTGTCGCTGTTCACACCGACACCTCTATACTTGCAAACATGACTATAAAGCAACACATCGCGGATGTGAACCTGATAAGTACGTGCGTAAAATGTAAACATTCACGGCTGCTGTGCTCCAGAAAACTAGTGGCGGTTATTGGCGCCGCATGAATAAAAAAAATAGTGCTGGAAAACTTAATGATCGGCGTTGGCTTCTTTGAACTGCATATATTTCTGCACATTCAAGAGGGAAACATTAGAACTGATGGCGACTTCACATAATGTCACGTTCACTTCCATCATGCCACCGTCATCCACCATGTTTCCATCCTGCCACCGTCATCCGGCTTGTTCACCAAGCCATCCACCAAAACATGTTTTGCTCGCCACCATCAGCCAGCATTTTCCACTTAACACCAAAAGAAGCTCGCCACCACCACCACCATCTGCCACCATTTTTTCCACTCTCGCCACCATCAGCCAGCATTTTCCACTTACCACCAAAAGAAGCTCGCCACCACCACCACCATCTGCCACCATTTTTTCCACTCTCGCCATCATCAGCCATCATGACCACCACAGCTTCCACCACATCCACTATTCTTTCCACCTTGTCCACTATTGTTTCCACCATGTCCACCAAGATTTCCAGCATCCACCAACCCACGATTTTCAATAGGGGAGCTGTTCGTATGGCCCGCGACGCAGAGCAGATAGCACAGATTGTAGGGCTGCCTTTGAGTCGCTGAAGATAGACCAATGTTGAGGTGGTTCCCGATTAACCAAACAAAGTGGAGCGCGCAGAGCAGCTAGTTCCGCAGCTGTCGACGTCGTGGAGTGGTCGGTCCTAAAGCTGATGGTAATAGCTCTTGCAGGGACAACCACCGCACCGGACGAACACTGGATGTTTGTGGAACCATCTGTATATATATGTACACTGTCCGCATACTTCTCGTACAAAAGAAGCAGAGACAGTTGTTTCAACACAGGTGACGACAGCTCAGATTTTTTCCGGATCCCTGGTACACTGAGTTCAACTGTGGGTCGAATAAAACACCAAGGGGGCATCGGTGGTTTAGATGCAGTGGTGAAGCCCGAGGAAAGTTTGTCGTTGTACTTGACGATAGTTTTAGAAAATGATGCTTGGCGCCTCTCTGAAGGCAGTGTTGCAAGGTGATGACAGGGAGCACGTGCAAAATGTCTGACGTGCGTTCTCAGGACTTCCACCGTAATGTGAGTTTGCAGTGGATGGTCACGAGCAATCGCAATAGTTGCCTCTATTGACGTACATCTGGGCAAACCAAGGCACACTCTGAGTGCTTGAGCTTGTACTGCCTGCAGAACACGAATATTGGTCTTACAAGTATTACTCAGCACGGGCAGGCTATATCTAAGAAAAACTGTCTTATGTACGCGCCTGCCTCTGCCAACGCTGAACCGCCCAAAGGAGACAAAGTCATTATATTGCTTATATCCTTGATCTCAATTTTTAAATGCGAAGCATTTCTTAGCAAACCTCAGGCACTTTGGCCGTTTCTATTTACGTATCTATCTATCTATCTATCTATCTATCCATTTAGCCGCCTACGTCTGGGCGCTCTCCTAGTCGTCTCCATAACTTGTAATACACCAAAATTGGCATAGCAGGGGATCAGTGTATGACGAACACGATTCACTGGTCATGGCATGAATAACGCAAAATACCTGTCGCGTACGTCATGAAACCCTTTCTCTCAGTCACGAGTGGCACATACCCGTAAACCAGAGCAATGTTATGCGGGCATGTGCCACAGGTAATACAAAGTTTCATTCAGCACAGTAACGGCGAACAAACACATTGACACGCAAGGAAAGTAATAATAACCATTGGGGTTTTATGTCCGCAAACAACATTATGATATGAGAGACGCCGTAGCGAAGGGCTCCGGAAAATTTGACCCTCCGGGTATTCTTTACATGTACCGAGATCGCACAGAACATGGGCATCTAGCATTTTGCCTCCATCGAAATGCGACCACCGCGGCCGGGATCGAACCCGCGACCTTCGGGTCAGCAGCCGAGCACCTTAACCGCTACACCACCGCGGCGGACGCAAGGAAACGAGGTAACTGAAGACACAACACCCCTGGAAGGCGCTCAATTACCATCCACTCATCCACGTGGTCCGCAACGTGGACCACGTGGATTTCACATCTTCGCCACTTAGAGCCCTGTCGAGCTTCTTACACAGGATTCTGGCCCTCTCGTGGGAAACACGCCGACGCACGGGAAAAATAGCAGCCATTTTGTTGAGCTTGTTTCCCCGATACCGATTTGCGAATATGAATGCCTCGTGTCATTCGACGTAGTCTCCCTCTTCACAAGCATACCTGTCCAATTAGCAGTGACCACAGCGCGTGAAGTGCTGGAGTGTGACGAAAACCTCGAAGCAAGAACAGGCCTGAGCGTCGACGAGCTGAGCCGCCTTTTGAACTTTTGTCTCAGCAGCACGTACTTCTCCGTCAACGGAGAATACTACAAAGAGCTAACTGGTACTGCAATGGGGGCATCTGTGTCTGTAACGGCAGCAAACCTCGTGATGGAGGCAGTGGAGGGAAGAGCACTGCAGACGGCCGGCATCACCCCAAAAATATTTTTGCGGTATGTCGACGACTGTTTCTGTATCCTAAAAACTTCTGCCGTAGACGCCTTCACAGCCCATCTGAACTCTATTGAGCCGGCCATCCAGTTCACCGTGGAACGGGAATAAAACAACTGCTTGCCATTCCTCGATGTCCTCGTGGAAAGGATGGGTGGTTTGCTGCAATTCTCGGTATACCGAAAGCCAACCCACACCGGTCGCTACCTCGACGCTGGCTCCAACCACCCTTTCCACCATAAATCAGCGGTGGTATCGTCACTACTCACACGTGCACGGAGGGTTTGTTCGTCGGATGATAAGCGGACGGATGAAGAACGGAAGATCAGATGCGACCTTCTAAAGAACGGCTACTCCAAAGCTTTCATTGAGAGGGTTGCACGCCGCCACGCCCGCCCCCGCAGTCCCCTTCAAGAGGACTCTGACTCGTCGCTTCCCAGGCCTGTCCGCGTCTGCATTCCCTACGTTAAGGGCACCAGCGAAGCGCTCACACGCGTTTTGTCGGAGCAGGGCATAAAAGTTGCGCACAGGCCAACTTCCACACTCGGCCGCTTCTTCCCGCGCCCAAAAGACAGACTGCCCAAGGAAAAAGCGCAAGGAGTGATTTATTCTATTCCTTGTGCGGATTGTGGCGCTTCATACGTGGGGGGAAACGAAGAACTTCCCAGAAAGGCTGCGACAACACAGAAACGACGTCCGCAAGTTCGACAGACAAAGGAGTGCGCTAGCTGAGCATAGCGAGGTGAACGACCACCGCATCGCCTTTCACAACTCCCGCGTCGTCGACTTCGAGGCAAATTATCTCAAACGACTTTTTGTGGAATCCTGGCACATTCAGGCAACACCCGGCAACGTGAACAGGGTCTGCAGGTGCGCTGCCGAGTGTGTATTTCAATGGACTACGGCACGTCATTCAAACCAAGCGTGACCCCCCGACCTAAAGAGAGGAAGGCTCTTTCCTTCCTTTTTAAACCCTGTTGCTCTCTGGCGCCCCACAGTCACCCCTGAGGAAGGAACCGAGTTGGATCCGAAACGTCGGGTTTTTTAAAGTAAAAGAAGTTTTTACTTTTATAATTCGTTGGTTGGTGTAACTTTTTCAATGATATTTTCTTCCCAACCAGACAGAACGCTGTCAAATGTTCACCTTTAAACCGGCGTCAATGCTTCCTACAATAAATCTGCTGAGAGAACCAGACCTCTGATCATTACCGGTGACTTCAACATTGATTTATCAGGATCCAACAACGCTTGGTCCTGATACTGCGTGAAAGACGGATTGGATGTGGAGAGGGCATCAAAAGCCCTTTCTGCCACGTTAACGACATGAGGCATCATAGATCATTTCATCGTAAGAGGCTCCCACGATTTCCACCAGCTGCACTATACCTCGCCCTTCACTACGCTTAGACTCCTCATAGCCGCGATTACGAACGGATCCGATTAACAAGTCCGGTCCGGCTGCTGGTGCTCACTGATCACGGTGATGATCACCTTATCACCTTGTTCAAGAACTGTCAAGAACCCCTTCTACACATACACATGGGTTCGGGAAACGTGCATGCGTTCTCCGTCATAACGGACAAGTATAAGCGTAACAACTGTAACTGTGACTGTAACGTATGAGCAGTGCGCCTGCGCGTGCCACTCGGTTGTGTATATATCTAGGCGAACTTTGCTGAATGAAGCTTAGTTGCGAGTAACGCCTGTCCTTTGCGTCTGTGTTCCTTCTTTGTTCTGTTCGGATTCGCGCTATCCAGTACTGAAGAATATAAGCACTACATATCAGCTCACCACGCCTGGTGTTGGTAACACCCATGCTGTTGCCATCGTTACGCAACCGTAAACAACTGGTTATATAATAGATATGCGACTCTTCAACATATGAGTGTGCGTATACCACTTCCATGTTTCTCTAGCGTTATTTCGTAACGTTTTCCTCAATGTGAAAAATTACGCCGCAGTCACCATCTCACGCATGCTTCGCATAACATCGATTCCCACGGTACGTGGGATGTGCCAAATTTTTTTTTCAAAACCATTGTTTTCTTCCGATATTGCAAATTTTTACCGTGGCATCGCACATTTTACAACTCATTTTCCCCTTTGTCTTCAGCCTAACTTACGCAATGTTGTACGCGATTCTGTTTATCATTGTCATTTTATATTTTTCATGATGTATCACCGGATTTTTGCCTCGTTGTCCTGAGTTTCTGTTTTGAATTTTTCCTATATTTGGGTTTTCATGTAGACCTTTAGTGTACTGCTTATTATTAGCAATTTCCTTGCATGCGCCCGCAAAAATACTTAAGGTTATTTATAGGCACGTAAAATATATGGTTTATTTATTTATTTATTTATTTATTTATTTATTTATTTATTTATTTATTTATTTATTTATTTATTTATTTATCTATTTATTTATTTATTTATTTGCTATTGCTGATGTGTTTGAAGCCTGCTTAGCCGCCACGGCGGGTCCGTCCAGTTTTGCACTATCTCAGGCCTCTATCCACGCCAATATTTCGTTTTTATTATGGACGCAGGGACACACAAAATACATCTTATCCTTGCTATATACTGCTTCGCTTTAACATTTATTATATTACCGAAGCATTTTCACCAAATCTTGCCCCAGTGCACTTCGCATGTTGTGTCGCCATTTTCAATAGTATACTATTGCCATCGTCAAGCACTTTAATCCGTTTTTGCAGATGGCGCCAGCATTGACACAGATTTAAGTGGTAATTATACCTTGTTTGGGGCTAACGCCAGCTGTTTTGTCATGGCTGTGATAATATCTAAAGGACAAAATGGTGAGAGCTGTTTTTCTGTCTTTATTGAAACTAACAGAACCTTTATGTAACGGGGCTCTTTATATTCATAACTTCATTCTCACATCACTCCACATGGCTAGTCGAATAAGGAAAAGGTATATTCACTGTCAATTCTTTCTTGCACTATGTCTTGGGCAGGTATGGTTTGTATATCCTTCATGTCATGTAATTTCCTAAATGTGTCGCTTTACGCGCTTCACTTCCTGGCACTTTTACATTTGTGTTGTTTACATTATATAATATTCTAAGGGAACTTCCCGGTAAGACCTTTTCATCTTTCTTGGTAGAAATTTCTGACCACTTACTATGATCTCAAGCACTTCCTAATTATGACATAATTTATATATGTTCACTTCTCCCAAAACAGCCTACCTCTACCCCAAATTGCAGCAACATATTGTTACGCCTAGAGTTGCAATATTTACAATATATTTACAGTACGTAAGGGGTGTAGCGTTGACGCACTATGACAAGTGCAACACCATCGACCCAAGCCCGAGACACTTCAACTTCGTCTTCGGCTAGTAGTGTCCTATAGTCCACAGTGGCACAAACACCTATGTGACAATATCATCAACATCCTCATCATTATCATAATCAAACAGACTATGCTCACGTATAAACTTGAACTCTTGTTTGTCAAAGAAGCGCTGACACCAGTCCTTCCTCCCAAAATCTATATATTTTTTATTACGATACCAGCTATAAACAACCACGCAGTCCGAAATTTGTGAAGATGAAATGACTGCGTACTTGTACGATGTGAATAATCATGCCTTAAGAAATTTGCGAATTAGTGGAGCAATAATAAAGTTACAGGGGATAAAAAAGCCATTTCGGCTGGCTTCGGCTTCTCGCTCGGCCTCTCCACCATGTATGACGCGCCGAGGGGTAGGCGTAGCCCATCGTTTTGACTACCCCTACATCGGCAACGTAACACGACGTAGTGATTACGTCGTCACATGCAGCTATCCAGCGAAGTCATTGTGTATCTCGTGTGAATTACTCGCAGCCGGCGAGGTGAAGGAGGCGCAGTGCGAGGCACTGACAAGGCAAACAAATACGCAACACTGGCTACAACTGCGCGACTAAAACCACATCAACGCAGAGCCACAGAGCTGTTTCGTAGTGCAGAGAAACAATCGACGAGGTCAGCGCTGCATAAAGTTGCCCAAGGCCAACATTACGTCATTCTGCGGGCGAGAGGACTGGTCAGGCACAGGAGAGGGGTGGGGAAATTCTATTTTGAAATAGACTGTCAGCACGACGCGTGGCGCTTTCTCCGCGACCTTGTGTGCGAATGAGCGGGCTTGTTTGGGAGGTGTAAAAAAAGGTCTGAGCATGTTTACTGGCCCTATAAGGCATGATACTTTGAGTGTACATGCGTATTAGTGTGTGCTGTAAGGTCTGTGTTGTTTATGAATTGAAGCAGTGTCGTGTGGAATCTGTGATCATGTATATAGCGGTCATAGCAGATCGCGTCGCTGTAGCGAAGACCGGCTTCAAGGAGGTGATGGGAGCGCTCGAACTGTAGCCCTTGGCATGTCCATATGAGATCGTATGCATACGCTTGCATCACTGGAACAGAGCAGTACGGAGACGTAGCACCCAGTGGTAAATGCGAGCAGTTCCACGTTGAGGTGACAGCTTGTGCAATGTCCACCCCAGCCCATAGCCTTCCGAGTACGACTTCCTCCGCCCTAGAAAGGTGAAAAGGGGGACAAGGGGAGGGGGACACGCTCGGATAAGAGCACGTGCGTCCTGCCGGAGAAAACTTTTAGTGGCTGGGAGTGAGTGGAGGGGTTGAGGTAGGAGGGGAATAGATGAGGTATCTGAATTAGGAGGGCAGCTTGCCTGCTGGTCAGCAACAATCTTCTGAGGGTTCGCAGCATGGCTTTGAATCCAGTGTGTCCTGAGGAAGAAGCGGTTTCGCGATCCATAATGTGTATCGCCTCAAAGATTATCATCGCCTCGTGAACCTTCTTGAGTTCATGAATAGCCGCTAAAGAATAAGTGAAGATGTCTAGTTGTTCAATCGTAGGCAGCCTCGGGTTGCATATTCAACAGAGTCGCGGACGGATTGAAGTGGCTTCTTCAGGTAAATAACGTTGGTGGCCGTACACAGGAATAATATCCTCCCGTAGTCTTGTAGGAGGGCAGCATCTGTGTGCGCTTTGCAGGTATTAGAGTACGATGCGTAGACGATACTGTGTTCACTAGTAATGCCGGCTTTATCTATGTGTCGTAACTTTTAGCTTTTAGTTGTGATTGTGGCGATCTCCCAGGGAGGCATTAGATCAGGCTGATGGTATATCCAGGAGCCGCATTGAAAATGAGGATGCAACAGTGACAGCCGGAAGAAGTAGCTTTTTTTTATTTCACGTTTGTTATCACTACAATTGTGCTGAGCTAGGCATGCTCAGGTAGAGTCGGTATCAGTACTAGATTTGGAACAATGAATATCAAGATTGCTTCTTGTCTTGGTTTTACAATTGTGCACGCGCTCCCGCGAACCGTCGTTAATGCATCGACTCGTTTCGCCCATGCAAGGCTTCCCGGATAAGCTAGTAATTTCGTAGACCACGTAAGCGTTTTATAAAATGTAACAGTTTGCGTGGCTTCTGCTGTGCCGCCTGTGGTATAGTGGGACTCCGTTCATTTCTTTATAAAGAGCGCGTAATTTGTTCGAGGCTGAGAAGAAAACTTGTGCACCTGCACTTTGAGCTGCTGTTTTGATGTGGTGGGGGACACTTTGAATACAAAGTTTGGAACGGTCGCGCTCCAGTTTGGTCTTTTCATTCAATGCTCGCTCCTCTTGCAGCAGGGCTTCAGCAAAGGGCGTTAGAGTGCAATTTGACTATCTCCTTGCTTTGAGTTTCTCCACTTGATGGTCAAAGCCATTGAAAACCTGCTGCCTAAAGGAACGAGCTAAGCCTTTCTTAGTGCACCAAAATGCTCACTTTCTTTGGAGCTTTGGAGCGATTAAAACTAAAATGCAAGATATTTCTGGATCTAGGAGCTGACATCCTGCGGGTGTGACGTAGTTCCAAGGAAATTTCAAGGTCAAGCAACCGTACGCGTCCTTCCATTGGTTCGTCTCGAGTGAAGGACATCGCTTGAAATATGGAGTTAAAGGCTTTAAAGCACAATTAATCAGTGTAGGCGCTTCTCTTGTCATGTCTTGATAAACAGCAGGAAACCATCTACAAATCGTAATACCTTGAGCACAGTGACTGGTGCTAGGTGTCTGTTGGCGAGCAAATTAGAGCTCACTCAGAATGGAGGCGATGCAACCTCGTACGAGGATCCGTCTCCTTAGCTGTGGCCAAATAAAGGCGCTCGGTCACTGTGATTGTATTGCCTCAAGTTTTCCCAACTTAGAGCCGCTGTCAGATTTTATAAGTACATATTAGCTCAGTGATTCATCATCATCAGCCTGTCTACGCCCACTGCAGGGCAAAGGCCTCTCCCATGCTCCGCCAATCAACTCGGTCCTGTGCTTTCTGCTGCCACGTTATACCTGCAAACTTCTTAATCTCATCTACCCACCTAATTTTTTGTCTCCCCCTCACGCGTTTGCCATCTCTTGGAATCCAGTCAGTTACCCTTAATGACCATCGGTTATCCTGCCGACGTGCTACGTGGCCGGCCCATATCCATTTCTTCTTCTTAATTTCAACTATGATATCCTTAACCCCCGTTTGTTCCCTGACCCACTCTGCTCTCTTCCTGTCTCTTAAGGTTACACCTATCATTTTCCTTTCCATCGCTCGCTGCGTCGTCCTCAATTTAAGTTGAACCCTCTTTGTAAGTCTCCAGGTTTCTGCTCCGTAGGTAAGTACCGGTAAGATGCAGCTGTTATATACCTTCCTCTTGAGAGATAGTGGTAGACTACCATTCATGATTTGATAGTGCTTGCCGAATGAGCCCCATCCCATCCTTATTCTCCTAGTTATTTCACTCTCATGGTTCGGCTCCGCGGTTACTACCTGTCCTAAGTAGACGTACTCCTTTACAACTTCCAGCGTCTCGCCACCTATCGCAAAGCGCTGTTCTCTGCCAAGATTGTTCCACATTACTTTAGTTTTATGCATATTAATTTTCAGACCTACTCTTCTACTTTCCGTATCCAGTTCAGTAATCATGAGCTGTAATTCGTCTCCCGCGTTACTCATCAATGCAATGCCATCAGCGAATCGCAGATTACTGAGATACTCTCCATTAACTCTTATCCCTAATTCTTCCCAATCTAGGGCCCTGAAAACCTCCTGTAAACACGCGGTGAATAGCATTGGAGAGATCGTGTCTCCCTGTCGTACGCCCTTCTTTATTGGGATTCTGTCGCTTTCTTTATGAAGGACTATAGTGGCTGTGGATGCGCTGTAGATGTCTTCCATTATGTTTATATAGGCTTCGTCGATGCCCTGATTCCGCAGTGCTTGCATGACTGCTGATGTCTCCACCGAATCAAATGCCTTCTCGTAATCTATGAAGGCTATGTATAGGGGTTGGTTGTATTCCGCGCATTTCTCTATCACCTGATTGATAGTATGAATATGGTCTATTGTTGAGAAGCCTGTACGAAATCCTGCCTGGTCCATTGGTTGATTAAACTCTAATGTCCTATTAATTCTGTTAGCAATTACTTTTGTGAATAGCTTGTAGACAACGGACAGTAAGCTGATGGGCCTGCAATTTTTCAGGTCCTTGACGTCCCCTTTCTTATGGATCAAGATGATGTTGGCATTCCTCCAAGATTCTGGTATCCTCCCTGTCGAGAGACACTTCGTATACAGGGTGGCCAGTTTCTCTAACATAATCTCTCCACCGTCTTTCAGCAGGTCTGATGTTATCTGATCCTCACCAGCGGCTTTGCCCCTTTGCATTCCCTTTAGGGTGCATTCCCTTTAGGGCTCAGTGATTATACGTCCCATAATTACGTCGTGATTTTGATGCACCAGCTATAGAAAAAATTTGGCACATCCCACGTACCGTGGGAATCGATGTTATGCGAAGCATGCGTTAGATGGTGACTGCGGCGTAATTTTTCACATTGAGGAAAACGTTACGAAATAACGCTAGAGAAACATGGAAGTGGTATACGCACACTCATATGTTGAAGAGTCGCATATCTATTATATAACCAGTTGTTTACGGTTGCGTAACGATGGCAACAGCATGGGTGTTACCAACACCAGGCGTGGTGAGCTGATATGTATTGCTTATATTCTTCAGTACTGGATAGCGCGAATCCGAACAGAACAAAGAAGGAACTCAGATGCACAGGACAGGCGTTACTCGCACCTAAGCTTCATTCAGGAAAGCTTCCCTAGATATATACACAACCGAGTGGCACGCGCAGGCGCACTGCTCATACGTTACAGTCACAATTACAGTTGTTACGCTTATACTTGTCCGTTATGATGGAGAACGCACGCACGTTTCCCGAACCCATGTGTATGTGTAGAAGGGGTTCTTGACAGTTCTTGAACAAGGTAATAAGGTGATCATCACCGTGATCAGTGAGCACCAGCAGCTGGACTGGACTTGTTAATCGGATCCGTTCGTAATCGCGGCGAGTCTAAGCGTAGTGAAGGGCGAGGTATAGTGCAGCTGGTGGAAATCGTGGGTGCCTCTTACGATGAAATGATCTATGATGCCTCCTGTCGTTAACGTGGCAGAAAGGGCTTTTGATGCCCTCTCCACATCCAATCCGTCTCTCACGCAGTATCAGGACCGAGCGTTGTTGGATCCTGATAAATCAATGTTGAAGTCACCGGTAATGATCAGAGGCCTGGTTCTCTCAGCAGATTTATTGTAGGAAGCATTGACGCCGGTTTGTGCGTAATCCACGTGGTCCATGTTGCGGACCACGTGGATGAGTGGATGGTAATTGAGCGCCTTCCAGGGGTGTTCTGTCTTCAGTTACCTCAGTTTCCTTGCGTCCGCCGCGGTGGTGTAGCGGTTAAGGTGCTCGGCTGCTGACCCGAAGGTCGCGGGTTCGATCCCGGCCGCGGTGGTCACATTTCGATGGAGGCAAAATGCCAGATGCCCGTGTTCTGTGCGATCTCGGTACATGTAAAGAATACCCGGAGGGTCAAATTTTCCGGAGCCCTTCGCTACGGCGTCTCTCATATCATAATGTGGTTTGCGGACATAAAACCCCGATGGTTATTATCACTTTCCTTGCATGTCAATGTGTTTGTTCGCGGTTACTGTGTTATATGAAACTTTGTATTACCTGTGGCACATGCCCGCATAACATAGCTCTGGTTTACGGGTATGTGCCACTCGTGACTGAGAGAAAGGGTTTCATGACGTACGCGACAGGTATTTTGCGTTATTCATGCAGTGAATCGTGTTCGTCATACACTGATCCCCTGCTATGCCAATTTTGGTATATTACAAGTTATGGAGACGACCAGGAGAGCGCCCAGACGTAGGCGGCTAGATAGATAGATACGTAGTTAGAAACGGCCAAAGTGCCTGAGGTTCGCTAAGAAATGCTTTGCATTTAAAACTCTTTTTAACATTTAATGCCAGAGACACATCAAACCGCTGCGATGGCTTAGTGGTTATGGTGCGCAGCTGCTGACCCAAAACACGCGGGTTCCATCCTAGCCGCGGCAGTGGCATTTCGTTAGAGGCGAGATGTAAGATGCCCGAGTACTGAGCAATCTCAGTGCACGTTACAGAACCCGAGACAGTTGGAATTATCTGCCGCCATCCTCTACGGCCTTCCTCGTGGCCTGAATCGCTTTTGGGAGTTACACACCGTAGATAAAACCAAAGCAGATACATTGACGAATCGGACCTGCGACTTGAAGCTCAGCACTGCACAACTCAGCCACTAAGCTATCACAGCATATTTGCATTCATAATGAATTTTCTTTCTCCTTGAAATGAAATGTCATGTTAAAAGAAAATTTTAGTCGTGCATGAAGTGCTGAATGCATTTCCTGACACAAATGGCAGGACGCTATTGGGATGCCATGGTAGCTGCCTGATTACGTTGCCAGCAGGATGTGCATCGCATGACTTGAGCGCATGGTAAACTTGAGTGATAGGACATGGCTTAACACGCATGTCGTCTGGTACATAACATGAGTGGCAAAATACGACCATGCATATGGCGTGAAGCCATCGTGGTCTTTTATTTACATATTTACTCGAATCTAAGCCCATGTTCTTTTTTTTGAAAAAAAACAATGTGCGAAAGTGGGGGGGGGGGGGTCGGCTTAGATTCGAGTACAATGAAGAGGTCTTTTTTCTTTTCTGGCCTTGCAAATTTCGGCGGTCGGCTTAGAATTGGGGCTGGCCTAGATTCGAGTAAATACGGTAACATGGTATATACCAGAATGCCCAGATTTGCAGATAAACATGCGGTAATAAATGGCATGTGAAGACATGAATCGCATAACATATCATGAGCGCGATGTTTTATGTGCCATGACTTAGGTGGTCTAAACTACAAAGTGTCATTGTAGCCATTTCTGTAGCAAGGACTTCGCAATATCCATATATGGCATAATGTAATTGACTTAACGTGACATACATGTCCTGATTTGTACCATACGAACTTACAAAGAACTAATGCTGGTTGGCACGCTCTAGGCTAAAGTAGGGTAAGTATACCACAATGTGCATGAATTGAGGACGGACATGCTCTAATCAATGACACGTCATGACTGGGATGGTAATATATCGGAAGAGCGACATGCAGTGCATGTACTGTATGCTATAAATGTTGAGAATTCAGTACAGTCATTTCTTTAGAGGGGACATCTCATTACCCATGGCATTATATTAATGACATGGCGTACAGGTGCCTACAAAATAATTTGGAGCGCTGGCCGCTCATCGGCAGAGCGCGCTGGGGAAAAAGTAGTGCCAGTGTCTGCGCATGCGCGATATGCCTAGCAAGCTCGCCTCGTTCCCCAGTGCATCTAAATAGGTGACGCCTTGCTCAAAAAGAATAGTGTTAGGTATCTTTTAGCGTTTCACAAAGAGGCTGTGCGCATGCGGTCTCTAAAACGCTTTGTGCGTGCGTGTGCGAGCGGTGGAGCATATGCGTGCGTGCACGCGCGTTAATCGCTATCAGCGCCTTTGAAAGCGAAACTGGTTGATTAGGAGCGGAATGTGACCGTCCGATATCACCCGGCGCTCATAACATTTGCAGTAGCAAAAATCAGAAAGCGGCCTACTACACCTGTACAGTTCAATAAAGCATGTAACAGTTAATGAAGCACCAAGTAACTGAGAGTAATTAAAGGTTTCCTAGACTACGTTAATGAAATAAGAGTAATTAACAACACCAAAACACAGATATCAGACTACACCTTCATCAAAGCCTGCTAAAGCGTATTACTAATTCCGTTAACATAATTCCCTATAATTAAAATAACTAAGTGTTGCGAACAGTAACAGATATCGATATTGTCACGGCATCCTTACGTGGGCGCAGGCAGCAGTCAGCTTGTCCAAGATGAAACTCTTTATTTGACCGTACTTGTGGCCGGGAAGCGGAAAGTCAACTACAAGCAATACACAATGTGTACTGACAGCGGCGAACAGAGTGTCGGCCGTCAATAAACTGCTCTGCGATAAGGCGCATAGGCATTCATACATGCGACATCGAACATTCCAGACTTATGGCTGACACCGCGTTAGTTCCAGAATAGATTCAGCTGTTCGCGTTTCCACGCTCAATCTTATCAGATGATTCTAAAATAATGCGGAACGTTCCCAGACATTCCGCCGCGGCTTGAGCAACACAGTTGCAACAACTGTAAGGGGGCGGTAACACAAAACATAGAAAGAAAGGAGTGCATGTGGCATTGCCCCGCTTTGAAAAGGCATCGTTCCGATGCTTAAACAGACGATGGAAGTGCATACAGAAATAAAGTGCAATAATAACGCCAAAAGTAGTCCTCAGGATCGCTACCGCGCAAAATAATTACACCATCTCCCACTAAAGGGAACCATGTGGGGATGCGAAGCAGCGCATGGGTCGACTTAAAGTTCCGTTCATCACGGGCACCATGCCCGATGTTAACACGTCCTTGCAAGTGGACCCCACCATGAATTCGCTGTAGTTGCTGTTGCTGTGACTCGTCCCGAACTCTTGTTGGAGCACGCCACGTGGGTTCATCGCGCGTCTGCAGCATCTCGTTCCCCGACGCTATCACGTGATTGCTGAGAGAGTGTAAAAGGGAGAGGCCACAGCGTCTTACCAAGCCCCTTAGACAGGCCCGAAAACGCTAGCGCGTGCCAGCACACATGGTTTTGCCTGCGTTACACCAAGCTAGGACAGCATACGGCAGCCCGGACCCCTAAAGTGCTCTGCCCGTATCATCATCAAGACGGTCGAAGAACAAGGGGAAGAAGACTTCTCCTTGGCACGAGCGCGCGCTCAATATGTAGGGATGAACACAGCCCCGAGCGAAAGCTGCTTCGCATCTAAAACGGCTTAAGGCGCACGACATGGACATATTCAGGTCTTGCGCGGCGCGGCTGAGAGTTCGTAATGCTGTCCGGGATAACTTCATAGTCTAGGGCACCGAGACATCGGAGCGCCTTGCATGGCCCGCAGTATCGTCGAAGAAGCTTCTCGCTAAGTCACCGTCGGCGTATCGCCGTCCAGACCCACACACGGTCACCGGGTTGGTATTCCATGTGGCTTCGTCGAAGATTATAGTGACGGCTGTCGACCCTCCGCTGGTTCTTGATGCGCAGGCGGGCGAGCTGTCGAGCTTCTTCGGCGCAGTGCAAATAAGCGGCGACGTCAAGATTGTCTGCGTCGGTGGCAGTCGGCAGCATTGCGTCGAGCGTCGTTGCTGGGCTCCTTTCGTATACCAACTTGTATGGCGTCATCTGCGTCTTTTCCTGTACGGCCGTGTTGTATGCGAAGGTCACGTACGGAAGGATGCAATCCCACGTCTTGTGCTCGACGTCGACGTACATACCTGGCCAGCATGTGGGTGATTGTCTTATTTAGACGCTCGGTGAGGCCATTGGTCTGTGGGTGGTAGGCGGTGGTCCGGCGGTGGCTTGTCTGGCTGTATTACAAGGTCGCCTGCGTTAGGTCAGCAGTAAAGGCCGTACCTCTGTCAGTAATGAGGACCTCTTGGGCGCAGTGGCACAGGACGATGTTCTCAATGAAGAACTTGGCTACTTCAGCAGCACTGCCGTTTGGCAAGGCCCTTGTCTCGGCATAGCGGGTGAGGTAGTCGGTAGCTACGACGATCCATTGAATTCGGGAATTGGACGACAGGAACGGCCCCAGTAAGTCCATCCCGATTGCCTAGAACGGCTGTCGAGGTGGCTCGATAGGCGGCAGAAGTCCGGCTGGCCTAGTCGGCGGTGTCTTACGTCGCTGACAGTCTCGGCAGGTCTTCACGTAGGGAGCGTCGTCGGCAGCAAGGCGCGGTCAGTAGTACTTTTCCTGTATTCTTTTGAGGGTACGGGAAACACCGAGGTGTCCAGCCGTCGAGTCATCGTGCAGAGCATGGAGGACCTCTGGTCGCGATTCCGACGGCACCACGAGAAGGCAGTCGTTTCGAAGCGGCGAGAAGTTCTTTGGGAAAACGCCGTTGCGCAAGAAAAACGTTGCCAGTCTCCGTGTGAATAACATCGGCACAATGGCGGCCCTGCCCTCGAGCTAATTCACAAGGCCCCGGAGTCCCTGGTCGGTTCGCTGTTGTTCGGCGAAGTCGTCGGCACTTACGCTTCCTAAGAAGCAGTCGTAATCCTGGTCGTGCTGCGGCGGTGGGTTAAAGGGGACACGAGACAGGCAGTCGGTGTTATTGTGTTTTCTTCCGGACTTGTAAACGACGGTAACGTCGAATTCTTGAAGCCTCAGACTCCACCGTGCGAGGCGACCTGAAGGGTCCTTCAAGTTAGCTAGCCAACACAAGGCGTGGTGGTCGCTCACGACATTGAAGGGCCTGCCATAGAGGTAGAGGCGAAACTTCTACGTAGCCGATATGATGGCAAGACACTCCTCTTCATATGTGGAATAGTTGGCTCCTGCCTTGGATAGCGACGTGCTAGCATAACTAATAAACCCTTCCAGTCAGTCAGTCCTTTGCACAAGGACGGCGACACGCTGCTTGCGTCGGTGTGTATTTCTGTATCGGCGTATTCGTCGAAATTGCGCAAGTATCGGAAGCGTTGAAATGCTTGAATTTGCGCCGTTTCCCACCTGAATTCGACGTCGGTCTTCGTGAGTTGCGTCAGTGGCTCGGCGATCCGTGAAAATTCCTTGACGAAACGTCTGTAATAGGCGCACAAGCCAAGAAATTGGCGTACGGCTTTCTTGTCGGTGGGCGGCGGGAAGGCAGAAATTGCAGTGCTTATCCGCAGGTCTGGGTGAACCCCGGACCTGCTAATGACATGACCCAAGAACAAGAGTTCGTCATACGCAAAGCACTCTTCTGCCTTTAGGGTGAGTCCCGAGGTCTTGATTGCTTGAAGTACCGCTTCGAGGCACCGAAGGTGTTCGTGGAGGTTTGAGGCAAACACAACGTCATCCAAGTACACAAGGCACGTCTGCAACTTCCATCCAGCCAGCAAGGTGTCCATCACGCACTAGAACGTCGCAGGTGACGAGCAAAGACCAAAGGGCATGACCTTGAACTCGAACAGGCCGTCTGATGTTATAGGGACAGTCTTCTCTGGGTCTCCCTCTTCGACTTCGATTTGCCAGTAGCCGGTCCTGCGGTCCATCGACGAAAATACCTCGCGTTGCAGAGTTGATCCAAGGTGTCGTCAATCCGTGGGAGAGGATAGACGTTCTTTTTTGTGATTTTCATCAGGCGGCGATAATTGACGCAGAAGCGTAGAGTTCCGTCCTTCACAAACACCACGGGTGACGCGCACGCACTCTTGAAAGACTACATGATGTCGCGTAGCATTTCGTCGACTTGTTTCTTTATGGCTTCGCGTTCTCATGTTTTCCAGGCGTTCTTTCCTGGTGGCGTGTGCTGTGGTAATGCTTTTTCTGTGGATAGTGTTATCGGCTCGGATCTCAGGTTGATGACTGCACCATGTAAGCTTAAGAAATCCATACCAAGGATGACATCTCTGGAGCAAAGCTCTAGCACTACGAAGCTCGTGGGATAAATCCGGTTGTTAATGGTGACTCTCGCTGTGCAGATTCCCGCTGGCATAATTAGGTGTCCTCCAGCGGTCAGAATCTCGGGGCCTTCCCGGGCGGTCTTGACTTTCTTCAACTTCGTGGCCAATGGTTTGATGACAGAATAGTAGGCTCCGGTGTCGACGAGAGCTGTGACGTTGTGGCCGTCAATAAGACCGTCGAGGTCGCTAGTTTTTCGTCTTGCGTTGCGGTTAGGTCGTGGCGCCGGATCACGGCTACGTCGGTTTGTTCCGCTGCTTCCGCGTGGCGTTGTCAGGTCTTTTTCGGGCCACGAAGTTTCGACGTCAGGGCCTCGTTCCGCTTGCGGCGTATCGTGTCACGGCGTCGACACGATACGCCGATGTAGCGGGCTGGCGACGGCGATCGGGAAGGTTGTCGGGGTGTCCACTGTGCTTCTGCGAGGTAGTCAGCGATGTGGTGATGTCGTTGACCCCGCTGTGGGCACGGCGCGTTGACGGCGAAACCGCGTAGCCCCATCTGTCAGTACTGGCAGCCGCGGTAGGTGTGGCCGGCTTCGCTGCAGTGGTAACAGAGTGGGCGTTTGCATGGGGCGCGCCAAACGTCGGTTTTCCTCGGCGTGCATTGCTGGCTGGCCGGAGGGCGGTATGACGTCGGTGGTGGCGGCGGTGGTGTCTGGCGGCGGAATTGCGTTGGTGCGGCGTCTTGACGTGGGCTGGGAGGGGGAGCGATACGGCGGGCCGCGGCTGCGTAGCTCATCTACTTGTGGCTCAGGCAGCGCTGGTTCGGATGCTCCCAGAAATTGCTGGATTTCTTGGCGTATACGACGTGGGCGATCAGGTCCATTTGAGCCTGGGAGGAGGGCAACAATTTACGCAGCTCCTCCCGCACGATGGCTCTTATAGTGTCGCGCAGATCATCGGATTGCAGCGCCTGAACCTCCCCGTAGGTAGTCGTAGGAATGCGGCGGTTGTACTGCTTCGCACACATTTCCAGCGTCTTCTCTATTGCTGTTGCTTCCGTCAGGAATTCCTGGACGGTCTTGGGTGGGTTACGGATCAGCCAAGCGAAGAGTTCTTGCTTGACTCCTAGCATGGGAAAGCGGACTTTCTCCTCCTCGAGCATGTCGGGGTCAGCGTGGCGGATCAGTCGGTTCATTTCTTCCGTGAAGATGGCCACGTTTTCGTTGGGGTGTTGCACCCGTGTCTCCAAGAAAAGAATTTGGAACGTTCCCAGACATTCTGGCGCGGCTTCGGCAATGCAGCAGCAACAATTGTAAAGGGGTGGTAACACAAAACATAGAAAGAAAGGAGCGCGTGTGGCAATATCAAGACTCCGTGATAAGACTGGTCACGCCCAATAAGACTAATTTAGAGTTCGAGTAGGTCCCTAATTATTCAGAGTTATTTGAAATTTCATAGTTGAGAGTTAATTAAGGTCGCACCACAAATATTGCTTATGCGTTCAGAGATTCCGCTGCATAGAGTGCCAGCACGATGCGTTGTCGCAGCGCTAAGAGGGAGAAATCGAATCTTTTTTAATAAAAAGTAACGCCTATCTAGATACACCAGGGAGCGAGGCTTGCTTGCTAGGGATTCCGCGCACGCGCAGGTCATGGCTGTATTTTTCCGCGGTTGTGCTCCGCTGACGAGCGGCCACCGGTCCGGCGCTCCGAATTATTTTTGGGCACCGATGACATGAGCCATATTTACTCGCATGAAACAAGCACTGTTTGGCCAAGTTCTGGCTAGGGTTGTGTATGGTGCCAAGTGCTCGAGTTCTCACATTACGTCACCGTTTAGCCAATGTAATCGATAAATAATGTGCGTTGCATAACGTTGATTCAATGATTGCGGTGGACTCCCGAAATTTCGTTACCTTGTATTGTATACTATTTTCACTATTTCAAAACACGCAGTCGTCTAAGCCTTTTAAATCTTATTAAGGTTAATCCTTAAGTGCCTCATGAGACACTGGCCTTGAAAAACACGGCGTACGGTGAAAAAACAACCGCATGACCTCGAAAATGTAGACAAAAACTCGGAGGCCGCTTGTACTTCGCCTTCAAGAGTAGAAAGCCGCAGCGTAATCTGGCCCTGTTTGCATCGCCTTCTCAATCGCTAGCCTGGCTTCACTTCTCGCTGGACACTTCAACCGCGCCGTAAGGAAAGGAGCGTTTGTGTGCGTAAAATTGGCCTATTTGAAGTGTAAGGTGCGACGACGACAACGGACAAAAGGGAGGGTCTAAAGGAGGCAGGCTACCCGCAGGCCATTCTGGTGTTTGTTGCGGAAAAGCTGCTGATGAACTCGCGAAACTGCCACATGAATGAAGGGCCACCTCAAGAGAGAGAGAGAAAAAGGTTAAGTGAAAGGCAGGGAGGTTAACCCGAAGTTTTTCTATTTGCTACCCTGCACTGGGGAAGGGGTAAGGGAGAATAGAAAGGTAAGGAAGGAAAAAAGAGTAACAAAAAATAAAGAAAAAACGCACACACACTCAAGCATGGGAGCGTCGTAGTCGTTTAGCGAGGTCGGTTGAACGCAGAAACTTCAGCAGAGATTTCTTCGCTTTCTGGTTGGAAGCTAGAACGTTCCGGTACACCAAATTTGATTGTTCAGAAAGCGGCTGGTCATCGAGGCGTGCTAGCGTTCCTGACAGCTGTTGTCTTTGGGAGCTATGGGCACCGTGCATACATTAGGAGCCGCCACAGTCGCGCGCTGTTTCCAGCGCCAAAGCGGCCACGGCAGCAGATTTGGCGGGATAAGGGAGCAGGCGACGCAGGCGGTGGCAAGCCACTGCGCCGTGCTTTGGTGCTTCGCTTGAGGCGATTTCTTTCCCGTTTGCTTCCAAAAGACATCAAATTGTTAGCAGCTGTCAGAGAACGTAGCGTTAGCGCGTGTGCTTCTTTTCGCCAGACCTCGTGTATCCTCAGGCGAACGTGGCAACATAAAATACGTGAACTGGGGGAAGACAGCGGAGGTGACGAGCCCGTTGTGCGAAACTGCGCACGTGTAACGCGGGCCGCCTCGCTCACTAAACAATCACAGCTTATCAACCTCGGGCTAACGCGGCAGCGAACTGCAGAGGTAGCTTGAAACTGACGATACCAGCACTTGCACCGTCACGGCCACTGAATGAAACAAAAACGCTTTCCATCGAACGGCCGTGGCACTGTATTCGCTGCGTCGACTTAGTGCAGCCCAGTTCGTCGTCGCGGCTCGTGTTTTGCTGCCATGGCACTGCAAAGCGTGCCATGCTGGGTGCGCCTCTTCGTTTGACTTGGCATTTCCTACAAAGTGCATAATCTGTTGTACGGCCCAGGTGTCCAATTAGACCAATCTTTGCTGTAGTGCAATGTAGCATCCATAAATTCTCACTCGCAAAGAAAAAAAATACCCCATCTATTCACAAAACTCACTTTTGTCATCGAACGAGTGCGATACACCGTTCACGGCGATTCCGTTCATATTCTATAAATGGAAACCGGTAAAAACGCGTGCCCGGAGAATTCATGTAGGTGTTATTGCACCCAACAACGCGGCAGTTATTCCTGTAGTTCGGCACTCCTACGAACAGCGCAACCGACACAAAACGAACTGCCCGCGAAAATACCTCGCGCCGTCACAGCGGGAGCGTGGAACGAGCAGGGGTGCAATCGCGGAGTGATGTTTTATGCTATATTATTCTTATCGTCCACCACCTGCGGCTGACTAATGGCGTTGATAACGCGGACGGACCGTCGCTCTGGTCACTGGCCAAGCCCGAAAAGCATGAAAAGTACGAAAAGTATAGTTATCGTAAAAGGCATCGGTCTGCAAATTCACCCCATTGCGAGCGCGTGAGAACATCCCGCCAAATCTGCGCTTCTTGCCGCTAGGGACGCCTCCGCTCGGGCAGCGGAGTTACGTCTGTACGGGGCCTATAGTGAGGACGTAAAGACAGCCGTGATTCCCTATGGACAGTGCTGGGCAGTATCGAAGATACATGTATCTTAGATACTATCTTAGATACTCTATGGGTATCGTGTATCTGTATCGCGATACGTCTCGAAAGACGAGTATCTGTATTTGTATTTACGATACATTCGATAATGTATCGTGCATCTTAAGATACAAGATGCTTCTATCGCAACCCAACCGTGCGAAACAATAATCGCTGGCCAAGCTCCGCTTCTCAAGCTGGTACTGGTGCCACTAAGCCATCTCAATAAGTCTGAGGGCCGTGACGTTATTTTATTTTTAACGCCCGAGTCATCCAGTGAGGGTAGAAGATCAGGAAGACAAGCACGTGGAAGTCATTTACGCAGCCCACGTACCTGCCTTTTGTTTTCTCAATTTCTTTCCTTTTTAGTTGCGGCAATGCCGCGACAGTTGCTCTTAGCCACTGTCCTGCGTCGCTTGCTCCACTGCGTGCGGCGCCTATCGCGCAAAATCTGATCTTGTTGCAGTATCGTTATTGAAGATTCTCTAGCGTCTTGCTCCGTAACGGAAATGTGATGCGTGCAAGAATGCGGTTGCTTTGCGTCGCATGGATTTTACATATCAGCGATTTGAAGGATCTCGTGGATGTAAGTTTCACTTGCATGCAATGAATTAACTTATATGCAAATAAGATTCTAACAACTTTAGCACCACTGGTACTGATGCTAGATCTAAAAGAGCAAGCGTTTACCTAACAGAAAATATCTTGGCGCCCCGTATTTTTCGCTTCCATCTACATTTATTCAAACAATTTATGAATTCATAATTTGATTATTAGCACAAGTGCTTTCTTAGCTGTCATTTTGCATCACATACATTACCTAGGTCTCTGCACTGTTTTTCCGTTCTGGTCACTGCAGTATGTCTATTGTAACGCGCTCCCAAAATAAGATTACTGCTTTATTCTTCAAACTGTCTGCTTTATTTCTACTACTGTTTACACATTTACACCTTGCCAAGGCGAGTCTGAAAACAAATATATTGTTATGTGGGCTCGCCTCGAGTATACAGTACAATATTCTGCTTACCGCTTAAGAAAATAGCGAAATTGAGTTTGCATTATAATAATGGAAATCATTAAGAGCCATCTTAAATATGTTAGAGAGGGGATTCGAGAAACGTTGTTTTACTGAATGCTCCGTTTTACTCTCGAGCGTCCCAACGAGCCGTTTCGGGCAATTTTCCATAGGCACGGAATTTCGTATTGTCTCCACAGGTAAGACTTCATGCTCATAGCTATTAAGGGCGCCGTCTGTATCGTGTTTCTGTACTCATTCAACGTGAATGTTTGATTACACAACCACCTCTCTATTTTATTTATATTTGTTTTCCTGTTTTAGGCCTCCTTAAATATTTTTCTTATTACTAATCGCCGCGTTATTGGAGCTATAAGCGGCACTAGCGCGAATAGCGGCGGTGTCCTGCGACGCTTTGTGCAACTATACAATACGTCCGAGACATTTCTGTGTTGCACATGTTCTCTCGTTGAAGAAAAATTGCTAAAATATTGCACGTTAGTGAGTATATCAACAAAGAATCCCTTACGCCATCAGCTAAAGGAACATGGAACTTCATTGCAGTTTTACGTCATCTACGTATACACCAGGGGTCTGAAACTCAGCTTATAGCCGGCGGGCCGCAGTCGCGAAATTTAGCTCAAAGTGCCGGGCAGTGACGATGGTGGGATCGGAGAGAGTTTGAACAAAATGACGTTGCCATTTGAAAGGAAGCCTTTCCCAGATCTCATATATAGGTCATTTCTGAAGGGAATTTGGAGTCAGGATTCGAGAAACATCGATACCGATGTACACAACGAGTGAAATCTGGACGCGGATTGAAATATAGAGTTCTTGTTCCACGGTTATGTTTCAGCACATGGTGACCACATGTTCCTCACGAAATAAATGCTTGAGACCAGTCATGTCTGTGTAGCTCACGAACATACTTATAACAAATGGGACGGAGACGGTCATTTGTGCCGGCCGGGCCGCTAGCGAACGGTCTCAAACCCCGTATACACCATGTGTTCCCCCCCTCCCTCAACAAAAAAGAAGTCGCTACCTGCGTTGTTGCTGCTATACACCTGTCCGGATATACGGTATTGTGCAAACTGTCTTTTACGGACAAGGTAAAAGTCCACACCGGTATTTGCGCCGTCGTGAGTTCTTATTGACATTATTGTGATTATATGGCAACCCGCTAAATGGTCGGCAAGCTGAGCAGCGACTCCCATAAACTGCAAAAATGACAAGCAAGAACTACTGTCAGCGAGGTCTACAAAGAGTTGTCCTGTTAAGAAGCTAAAAGAATCCCCAATAAGTTGTTTTGCAAGCAAACTAATGTACTTTGAGTAAGAAGGGCAACACTTTTGAGATACTAATAGACATTTCATTCAAGTGAAACAAAATAGGCCACAGTTAATAAATTTTCAAGCAGACATTTTCGTGTATAGGCGTTTGCTGCTACATTATATGGATCTATAATAACAAATTTGAGAATGTATCGAAGTATCTTAAGATACGATTGCCAAGTATCGTATCGGATACAATTATTGCAGCAGTATCTTGTATCTGTATCTCCAATACTTCCTGCCTGAGTATCTTGTATCGTATCGCGATACAATTTCAAATTATCTTTGCCCAGCCCTGCCTATGGGCATAGCGTGTCCCAAAATTCGAAAAAAATCGCTAAACGTGCTGATGTAAAGGTGGTCTTCTCTGCACCGTTAACGCTTTCCAGGATCTGCAGGATGACCAACTCGTGTCTCCGAAGAGCTCAGGCCTTCATCGTGAATCACAAAAACAAGTACGTCAGCTGTCAGACAGGTGTGGTCTACGAGATCCCCTTGTCGTGTGGTAGGAAGTACGTAAGCCAAACCGATCCATGCGTGAACGAGACTGAGACAACGTAACAACAACGTCAGAAATGGCAGAGAAGGCCACCTCGCAATTCATTGCCGTGATTGTCAATGTCCTGACTTTCGCGCCTACTTTGTTTCGCGCCTGCTTTGATGGGTAAGATTAAACATTGAGGCCAAGAAAATCATCAAAGGCGACAAGTGTGTTAGCGTGGCTTCAATTTCGCTATCATCAAGTTTTGCTTGAATACGACTGGGCATTGATGACTTGTGACAGCCCGTGGTGTGTGTGTATATATATATACACACAATAAAAATTTTGTTCAAAACGCCGTTGATTGATGAAAAAATTGGGGGACGCTTAAGCTTCGCCTTTAAGAGCTGAACGCGATAGCGATATTCTGTTCCTACTGCGCAGTTCGAACACTACGAGGGTTTAACAGAATGCGCCCACTAAGGCGTGTGCCTTATGTAATGGGTAGCATGCTTTAAACCAGGAGCAATTATGCGCGAGAAACTTCTTCGAAGTTGCGATGCACCCACTACGTGGTCTTAAGGGAATACGCGCACTAATGTGTGCGCCTTTTGTAATGGGTGGCTGTCTTTAAACCACGAAGTCGTTATGATATTGGCATGGTGTGACGCCCTATGGCAATGTACACTTGTACCACGCAATATTACTGCGATATTATATCGTACTGTGACACCTGTATACAGGACGCGTATTTTTGGGAAGCATGAAAGTTACTTTCTGCTTGAACACCTGCTTGCCACGCAGACGGCCTGGGTTCGATTCTCATTCGGACCCAACATTTTTATTATTTATTTTATTTGCAGCTTTTTCGATTTTTCGGTCACGGACATGATGATGATTTTTCGCTCACAACCAACGGCCCCGACGCCGACAGCGCAATTTCTGCGATACGAGCTCTTTAACGCTATCGCGTTAATAAACCAACGAAAGACGCCAGATGTTTTGTAAAAGCAGAACGAAAGAACGCCAGATGTTTCTAAAGCAAAACGAAAAGACGCCAGCTGCTTAACGAAAGACGCCAGATTTTAGATGCGAAGTATCTTAAGGCGGAGCTCAATCCGGTGGTGGTGGTGGTGGTGGTGGTGGTGGTGGTGTGCGGCGTGACCACCCTTACTGCGCATGCGCATACCCTCTCCACACATTTCCTCTCCACTCACCCTCTCCCCTTCCCCTCTCCACTTTCCCTCTCCACCTCCCCTCTCCACTTTCCCTCTCCACTTCCCCTCTCCACTTTCCCTCCCCCCTCCCCCTTTCCACTCTTCCTCTGAAACGCGGGCTAGACATGCCGAAATTCTCTCCTGCGCAACGCCGCGATGAGCTCGAGCGCATGCGCGTCCCCTCCCTTCTCTCTCCTCTTCTACGCTGCCCCCTCTCGCCCGCCTGTCGACCGCGTTCCCCGCTCGCCCTGTGAGAATTAACGGCCAGGCTAGATGGAAGATACGACGCGCGTAGCGTCCCTCTTCGCGTTCCACGACGCGAGGTCGGTAGCATGCCCAACGAACGCCAACGGAACGCGATCGTACAAGTGCTCCGGCTTCGCATCGCCTCATGGTCCCCTTTATTTCTAAAGCAATGGTTTTCTAAACAATGAAAATTCACAGCGTACATGTAAAATTAAAGTGAGCTGCAAGTCGTCATAACTCGTCGAACCTTTAGTATAAACGCGCCCGATCTCACGTCGGTGATGATATACTGGGCAGAATTCACGGAAGATTCACGGTTTACCGATGAACCTCCGCAGCTTCGCCCACCCACCATTATTTGCTATCCGTGTCTGATCTTCCGTTAATTGTTCCTCTGAACGTCACTCGTGCACTTGCGCGGGTCGACCAAACCCTGCAGCGAAGTGTGGACGAATTGCCTTGTCAACGGCCTATTCGCTAGGCATGACCTCCGAGATTTCGCGGCGTACGTGTCGCTCTCCAGTCTCATTTTCGATGGAGGCGGAAATGCTTGAGGGCCGTGTGCTTAGATGACCAGATGGGCAAAATTTCCGGAGCCCTCCACTATGGCATCTCTCATAATCATATCGTGGTTTTGAGACGTGCATTATAATCATTTGCCATTCATTATAATCATTTGCTTGCAGACAGGTAGCGAATGCACGGCTCACTTCTGATTGGTCCTCATTTTGCCGCATGCCGCGAAAAATGGGTCTCGCACTCATTTCCGCGTTTGCCATGCGTTGCTGGCGCCTTTCGAGATTCCTGCCGCTCGCGACACCATCGCTCGCCGCGCGCGACGTGTCGCGCGTCTCTTTGCCGCAAGTGAGAACGTACCTTCAGCCGATTTCCTTGTCGCGCGCGCGTGTATTTAGCCGGAGCTGCTCCGCGCCTGCTCTTCCCTTAATCACTCCTCCTGAACATCGGTCACCCTGCAGCGAAGTGCGGACAAGCTGCATTGTCAACGGCCTAATGCCATGGCATGGCTTTCGAGAGTTTACGGCGTGTGTGTCAGTTTAGTCTCGGAGGCCACGCATTATAATACTTTGCGTGCAGATAGGTGGCGTCGCAAATGCGGAAATTGGTTCTCATTTTGCGGCTTGCCGCGAAAAAATGGGTCTAGCACGCACTCGCGCGTTTGCCGCGCGTTGCTGCCGTTTTTAACACGAAAGTGTTTTATGCCGGGGTCCACCAAGACTTCAGTGACGTATTTCCGTCACGGAAATGACGTCGAAAAAACATACACAATCAGATGGCAAAGAAAAAACGTACCGTCAACGGGCATCGAACCCACGACCGCTCGGTCCGCAACAACAGATGCCGGGCACGATATCCACTGCGCCACGGTCACAGACTTTGGAGTCTTTACGAACGCGCCTTTTATATCTACCACTCTCCCGGTCGGCTGGGTGGTGTTGACCTCTGGGAGTGGTAAAGTAAAGTAATTCGTCATTGCTGTGGCCTCCGCGACTAGCACCTGCAACGCGTTTACGCGTCCGTCCCATTCGGCGCGTTTTCAATAGAAGTTGAATTTTGTCAATGCCTTAACACACTGCGAGGTGGCGACCTTTGCCCAAGCGTCGTAAAAGCGTCGGCCTCGCTCAGCATCACGCTAATACAAACCAAAAATAGATCTGCGTCGCGCGCCTGCCTCATCTGACTGTAACACCGCGTTCCTTGCTCACGCGCTCGCCCCGAGAAAAATCGCGGCCGGGCTACCGGGGCGGCACGACGCGCTTTGCGTTTCGCTCTAGTCCGGCCGTGGTGTTCAATCACATTTTACCATGCCGCGGGATGGCGACCAAGTTCTGCGTCCAATATACGACGCTCTTCTGGCTATCACACCTCGTTCTCTGATTACGCTTTCAACGTTAACTACTACAGCTACTACAAGGGTTTGTTTAATCATTTAACATGGACGTTGTCGTCGGGATGGAGATGTACCACCAATCATCAAAGTGGGTGCATACACGTTTAACGGCGCCATTAGCTGCCAGACATCAATATACATTGTGCAAACTCTCTTAGATCAATGCACAGTAAGCATTCAGTTGTTTCTGTAAGGGCACGCTTTACTTTCGTGTTATTCCGATTCCTATGACGGAGGGATCAACCGTGTTTTTGTGACTCCTGCCGCTCGAGACAGCATCACTTCCTGCGCGCGGCGTGTCGCGCACATTTTTGCCGCTAGTGAGTACGTACCTTAACGCATAGCTCAGCCGCGCGAGCGTCGCGCGCGAACTTGAGCTTGGGTTCCCTATAGATTAATTAAAAGGATATGACACTGCAGATGCTCGAAAAACTTTTCGTGCTGCTCGGGCATGAGCAAACGCAACAGGCCACGTTGCACGGTTGTTTCAAGCGTAAGCATTGAAATAAAACTCTGTACCACTCATGGATAACTAGCCCAGTTATCCGTTCTGTACCACTAAATGTTTTTTATGTCGTTTTTCCAGTTTCTAGGCTCTTGCGTTTTCCGGCTCTTACGTTTACTTCTGATAATCTCTTAAAAAACGCATCAGGAGGGTTCTACTCTACTTGCTTTTGCGAGTTGACGAAGTACACGCTACGCGTCCCTAAGGCAACCCGCGCACCTACGCACGTTGTTGATGCTGTTGCTCATGCTGATGATTAATTATGCATGAGCGCTTTCGAATGGGTGGGCCTTTAACTCAGCCACTCATTGTGTAATTCACATGTGTTGACGCCTGGTGCAATTCTACGTGATTCTACGCTTTTGTCATGTAATGTTATACTCGATTATACTCGATTTATACTCGATTTAATGTTTTCGCAAATATTAAGAAAACGCGACATAGCGCAGTGTTCTGGCATCTTTATTTGCAACATTTTTTTTTCATTAGCATTTTTGCCTAGACCAAAAATGGTGCGAAAACAACACCTCTGGCTGCTTAGTTTTTGTCACGTGGAAAACGTTGTATGGATGCTGTGCAATAATTTCTATGCGTGACCTGTCGTTCCTTTATGAATTTATCGCACCACATGAACCATGATCTCCTTTCAGCCCGCTCAAAATGTCTCTACTGGATTCAAGAGGGGACCACGAGAGACGCCCACGAAGCATGCGAAGATGCCTTCTTCTATAACTGCAGCAGTCTGACGGGTAACATCTATTTGATGCAACAACATAGGACCGAGTGCAACTTCAGTAGCCACAAGCCAGGAAGTTCTCCTTAATTCTCCAAGTAACACAACGTTGCGAGCAACTGTATTTAGGATCACATTAAATAAAGACGTAACTTTTGTAGTAATCATTTCACAAAATGTGTATACCAGCCATATTATGGCAACAGGCGCTACGATATTGTGATCGCACTTGTAACGTTCCTGTAGTCGCATTCTTCATTAGGCCGTTGGCACTTAGCAGTTCTTCTTAATGTAGTTAAATTGTCATCCATTAGTATTGTCTCTACAAAAGTGCACGTTCCATACGACTGCTTCATTCAGTTAGCTCGATTGTAAATTGCGATCGCAATGGAAATATTTGTATATTAACATCATCGCGATATTTGCTCAGTAGAACGTTTTCTTTCGCCTAAATACACTATACACAAAAATGAACATGCCGCAGTATGATATCTTCGTAATGGGACATGTCAAGAAAATATGATTGGAAATAATGTCTTGAAGAAAGAGTGCTAAGAGAAAATATAGTTGCTCGTCAGAGCAACTGTTGATGTTTAGGACATGAGAGAGGGTACCCAGAAATAGTTGTCATCACACTCCGGCTCATCGCGTACTTGTATGACGAGGCTGCTCCACTAGGCCGTTGTCGGAAAACCTCTTTTCAGTTAGTATGCTAAGTCACCTTAAGGCGTCTTCGCATCCAAACCGACACGGATTTGTGTGGCTTCTCTGACATTTGGCTCCGCGTGTCGTGCACTTGTGGTATGCAGAAATGGCAAGAAGAAGAAGAAGACACTGTTTAATGAAGAAAGAGGAGAAGAGGTCGGCCTAGGAAGCTTGTCACTATCCTGGTACTCCTCACGGAGATAAGGAGTAAAGGGGGAGAAAGAGGACAGTGGTAAATTATGAGAACGAAGTGCCGCTATGAAGTTTTGTTTCTTACTCATTTGGAACGCAGCAGAAACGCTTGTTGTAACACAAAGAATTTACAAAGAACATGATCTAAGTAAAATGCAAGTGTCCAAATGGTTCCCTCGGTTTAGGGAGGAGCGACATTTCAAGATAAGCCCCATTCGGGCTGTCCTTCAAGTGGGCGAAACCAGGGTAGCATCGCCAAAATACTCGATTTCATCGGGAAAGACCGGTGCAGAAAAAGCAACCAAGTGAATAATTATCTGGATTATTCTGAAACTCCATGCGCAGCATATTGCGCAATGATTTGACAAGCACGATATGAAGGGAAGTAGAATACAAATGAAACATATTCGATTCGACCACGTTGGTTGTTTTGGGCACGATTGCCGACGCAGCGCTGGCTGAAGGGATCTGCTCAGTTTGATTCAAACAGATGAAGGTTCTGGCTCATTTGTTATTCGAAACTGCCTTTCTGCCTTCACGTTACAATGAGGAATTGTCCCATTTTGATTGCAGTCGTTTTTAAAAAGTAAAAAATATTCAAGCGCGCCTTACGCTCCCGTGAAATTCAGCCCAGTTTCAGTTTCTGGATTGGGCTCTTTTAGAAAAAAACAAACGCCTCATATATAAATATTATATTTATTATTTTTTTATTTGCATACATACAAGCACAAGGACACAGAGAAAAGAGGGAGAGAGCAAGCTGGCAACTGCCGCCAAGAGGGGCACAACGCCTGCCTGCTCTTTCGGGAGGAGGGAAGAGACAGAGGAAAGGAAGTTAGGAGGAGAAAAAGAGGAAAGGAGATAGGAAAGTGAAGAAAAAAATTGACGAAGACTTGGACAAAAAATTGGGGGACCCTTAAGCTTCGCCTTTAAGAGTTGAACGCGATAGCGAAATCCGGCCCCTAGTGCGCACTTCAACCACTAAGTGCATTCTTATTAATGTGTATTGTTACACTCACACACGCACGCACGCGCGCGAATTTTACAGGCTTTCGATCTAAAGCAAGAGTCGCATGGCCTCCAAGATATACGCCGCGCGCCGGCCCTCTCGGATGCCATGAAAAGTCGAGACATATTTCTCACAATGCCTCACAGATGGCAGCACATTATCTAGCGTTTGCTGCGTTGGCTTGATATGTTTTCCTCTAGATGGACATAGTTGTCCATTTTTAGAGCTGTTTGAAAGTTCGTGTGTGTATTTAGCGGCGATGGCTGCACTATCCCGGCGTTTTTCGACGTAGTTTGATGGCCTCGCGAATGCGCCTACCGTATGGGCTCGTTTTCGTCGTGACACCTGCCGAACAAAATGCGTTAAGGAGACTCCTACTACATGGCATTTATGTAGTGTTTTTGTCCGAAGTAGCTGCAAGCAACATCGTGGCTTTGTGGTAAGATGCCTGCTTGCCACGCGAACGGCGTGGGTTCGATCCTCATTGGGACCGAAGATTTTATCGTTTATTTTATTTGCTACTTTCTCGATTTTTCGCTCACGGATGATTTTTCGCTCACAACCAACGGTGCCGACGCCGACAGCGGAATTTCTGCGACACGAGCTCTCTAACGCTACCGCGTTAAAATAGGTAAACACACACACACACGAAAAAGAAATGCTTATAAACGGGTGGCCAGATCTGTTTGGTCCATGAAGGTCAGCAGAGCTCGATGGGCCTGGTCGCGTCGAGATACACAACCTCTCGGAGGCAAGCACTCCCAGAGTAGCCCCTCGCGCTGCGAGGATGGCATGTCACGTGCTGGACCTTGTCTCTGTGGGTAGGCTTGCTCGTGTCTTTTGCTGCATGTTGGTAGCCGAGGTCCTCGATTCCCCTAGCTGACATCCTGCGAGTGGTCCGTCGTGCTGGGTTTCTGCAGGTCCAGGAGTTCGAGGACGTGCCGAACTGTGTCCCGTTGAGTTTCGTACTCCTCGCTGGTGATCTTCTTGTCGATCTCTTTGGGTATCTGCCCGTTTTGGGTGTTGGGTGAGAGGCTCACATGCACGCAAGAGTCTCCACCACCCCATTCCCCTCTCCTTGTTTTGCCGGATCGTTCAATAAAGTTGTTCACTCACTCACTGAACCTCTCGGAAAGAGGTAATCGTCGCTGGTCGCGCATTTAAGTCCGAGGAATTTATATTCCTTAACCAGCAAAGCCCGCTGCGTAGCAAACGAGGGACTGTGTATTATAAGGTGCTCAAGTGTTTCACATGAGCCACAAGCTTCACACAACGAACTGTTCACATGTCCTTGACGGAATAAGCGTTCGCGCACCAATACTGAACCGACTCTTAGTTTATATAACAGTGCTCTGGAACGACGAGGCAAGCCACGACCACGAACACGTGGAGGAAACGATCCGTTCACGACACGCTGGTCTGGGTGCTGCTTTAGGAGGTGGCGGCGTATAAGCAGACGAGCGTTTTCCATCATAGATGAAATTTCCGGGCAGTCACAGTCATCATGATTACAAGATGAAGCGAGGCGATCAGCCTCTTCATTTCCAGCAATGCCCACGTGCGAAGGTATCCACTGGGCAGCTACGGACATCCCGCGTGAGAGAATCTTGTCGGCTGATTCTACGATACTGCATAGAATAGGGCTGTCGGGTACCACTTAGCGTTGTTCGTCCCCGGGGGAATGCGCCAATCAAAGCTGCTTATGATTGGCACGTCAGTGCTTAGGGGCGTGCAGCTCTGCATGATATCACTGTCGTCTGCGGAGGAATGCTGGTGCTAACGTTATGTGGGACTATAAACTACCCTTTTGTCATGTTGAGGTAACTACCTATAGTCATAATGCGGTAACAATTCTTCTTAATTTTGCATTTGCATTCGCGAACTAAACAAACCCTATCAATGTTTGGAAAACCTTGAGCATGAACATTTTTCCGTCTCTGTGATCAGAGAAAGAAAAGGTACGCACATAATAGTATGTTTATTTCGGGGTAAATGAGTGTTATCAACGGTTTTGATTACTGGACTAAGCAATGAATTCGGGAGTGACGCCAAACCGTAGTGGCCACGTTTCTCACTTTGGTTTTAGGTTGACTTCCAGTTGGCTTGTTGGTAAAGGTTCATGATGAAACAAGCGCAATATACACGGAGACTCAGAAGGTACGCGCATATGATAGCGCTCCGTCCTGTGTCCTTTCTGAGTAGCCCTCCGTCCTGTGTCCTTTCTGGGAGCGCTCCGTCCTGTGTCCTTTCTGAGTACACGTGTATATTGCGCTTGTTTCATCACTTTTGCTGCTGCTACATCTCCTTGTCGTTAAGGGACTGTCTACCGCTCGGAAAATGTTTTCTCGTTGTGGTGAAAATGAGAAGACCGTTTGTCACATCGGCGGCAATGAGCATGTTTTTGCCCCATAAAAAACGAATTATACTTTTAATTTGATGTTCAAAATCATGAAAGAATGACCGCTAGCGTCACCCAACGGCGACGTGGTTCTATCTACTCGAATGACAAGAAATCCTCGCAGGTAGACTCATTTTGCTTAAAAACAAACACGTATAACTTGAAATTCTTTTTTACGCACTTGAGGCACCTTTCGGTTGCGTCAGAGAGTAATTTTTTGTTTTGTTTTTTTTTCACGCATCCAAAAAGGCGCCCGGTGGCGCTGCTTGCGGCGCCGTCTTCGGTTTCGTTTGCTTCAACTCATGCGCTATGCCATGCGGCTCTCCGCGCTGGTCGTACTGTGCCGCTGTATTGTTGTTAGGATGTCTCACATGTGCTGCGCTGTGAAGGCGCGCATTTATTGTCCCATTTTGATGAATCGACTTGGCTTGAATTGCGGCAGCAGTGCTAAAATAAACGCATAGACTGCGATTACAGCAAAAAAAAGTGTTCTGAACTCGTATAGTAAGGCTTCATTAAACCGCTAGCGCGCTGAAAACGACTGTTACATTCATTACAATAGCGTTCAGCGAAAATAAAGTAATATTACAGAAATCACATGTGCTTTCGGTTTTAATTCTTACCGGCACTACAATCGTCATCGCGTCCACCATGCAATGTTGTGGGCATGTTTCACGCCAATGGAAGAAGACCAAACGCAGATCGAAAAATTCTGTTTTAAATTTTCTACTCACTTTCCAGAGAAACCGCTGCAAGGTTGGACACTTCGGACGGTACGCTTTTTATAGCGGCACAAAACAGAAAAGCGATGAAGGACGGTAGACAGTCCCTTTACGTATATCTTTCAATAGCATCAGTACCTATCTGCGAGTGAGATCAGTCAGAAGGAAGCTCCAACTAACTTCTGTGGCGTTCAGCAATTCTGCTTCAGCGCATCAGACCACGAAACGCTCAGCTTATTTTTGTAATTTGTTCTTGTTGCCTTTTTGGCAAATGAACACTTCCGACTCTGAATCCTATGCCAGGGGTGTTCAACCTGCGGACCGCGAGGAAGTATTAAGGCCGAGACAGACGGTACGATTTTCCATCCGATGCGACGTCCGGCGCGGCGATGCGGCAGCCGGAATGGTGACGTTTTGTGACGTTTCATCGCATCGGATCGCCGCATCGCATGTACGGCGTGTATCCAACCGGGCAGATATTTTCGCCGCCGCATCGCACCGTCGGAAGGCCGCAGCCAATGACAGTTCGGGAGATGTGTGTCGTCACGCCGGTGGTGGCGCCCTCACCATGTCGCCGCTCCGGTCACCGTGGCCAAGGCGCGTCGGTGGAGTCGAGCCTCGGAGCATTTGCCGACATCGACGCTCGCGGCGGCGCGTGATAAACATCGAGTACATTTTGTTTGTGACATGAAATAATTCCCGATTGAATAAAGTGATGCTTGAAGTGTGCCATTTCTGCAAGACAGTGCCCATTTCCAAACCACTATCGAGATCGCGAGCAACGATGCAAGGCCATTTCGCAGGTAAACACAGCGACACCGTCGTCTCGGCGAGCCGGCTCGCTTCGCTTCCACCTTTGCTCTTTACATCGATGACGTCGAGAAAGTTAGCCTGTGCTAACGCGTTACATGCGAGTACAAAGCTTAATCGTGTTTGCAAAAACAAGCGCTCTATGACGACCTCACGTGTGATCGCGAACGGCGTAGGCGACGGCCGGCGTCCGCCATGATAGGCCTACCTCTCGGGGTCGTGAGTGACGGCGAGCTGTTGCGATGGGCTTGTCGTTCGCGAAGGCGCAGTTTTAGTGATTATTTTCAAATAGAACGAAGCGTGGCTGTGCAAAGTTGTTTGTTTTGTGCTTCATTGCGATGATACGAAATCCTCCGAGTGTGCATTCCGAGGCGCCGTATGTGGGCGGAGCGTACGGCTGATTGCTCGTTCGCCCCGTGTGTGCTGAATCGTCGTACGCCGCATGCCGGACATCCGACGCCACACGCCGGATCACTTCCTACCTGACACTTCCTATCTGAATGACGCCATGGCACTTTTGACCTCAAAGGGTGAGACGTGAACAAGAGAAAGATCGCCTCCATTTGGCATTATGCCATCTTCACACTTAGCCCGAATTTAGCCAAAATTTAGCCGAAATTTAGCCAAAACTGCTCAGTTCGCCGAATCTTTTCTCTTTGCTTGCACCCCCCCCCCATACCCTCCGATTTCGCCTCCGGTCCCCTGCCGTGACGGCTTCGTATAACTTGGCCCTCCGCGTCAAAAGGTTGCCGAAGCCTGGTCTATGCAATCCGACTTCTGTGTACTTCATCATCATCAGCCTGTCTACGCCCACTGCAGGGCAAAGGCCTCTCCCATGTTCCGCCAATCAACCCGGTCCTGTGCTTTCTGCTGCCACGTAATACCTGCAAACTTCTTAATCTCATCTACCCACCTAATTTTCTGTCTCCCCCTCACGCGTTTGCCATCTCTTGAAATCCAGTCAGTTACCCTTAATGACCACCGGTTATCCTGCCGACGTGCTACGTGCCCGGCCCATATCCATTTCTTCTTCTTGATTTCAACTATGATGTCATTAACCCCCGTTTGTTCCCTGACCCACTCTGCTCTCTTCCTGTCTCTTAAGGTTACACCTATCATTTTCCTTTCCATCGCTCGCTGCGTCGTCCTCAATTTAAGTTGAACCCTCTTTGTAAGTCTCCAGGTTTCTGCTCCGTAGGTAAGTACCGGTAAGATGCAGCTGTTATATACCTTCCTCTTGAGGGATAGTGGTAGATTACCATTCATGATTTGATAATGCTTGCCGAATGAGCCCCAACCCATCCTTATTCTTCTAGTTATTTCACTCTCATGGTTCGGCTCCGCGGTTACTACCTGTCCTAAGTAGACGTACTCCTTTACAACTTCCAGTGTCTCGCCACCTATCGTAAAGCGCTGTTCTCTACCAAGATTGTTCCACATTACTTTAGTTTTATGCATATTAATTTTCAGACCTACTCTTCTACTTTCCGTATCCAGTTCAGTAATCATGAGCTGCAATTCGTCTCCCGCGTTACTCATCAATGCAATGTCATCAGCGAATCGTAGGTTACTGAGATACTCTCCATTAACTCTTATCCCTAGCTCTTCCCAATCTAGGGCCCTGAAAACCTCCTGTAAACACGCGGTGAATAACATTGGAGAGATCGTGTCTCCCTGCCGTACGCCCTTCTTTATTGGGATTCTGTCGCTTTCTTTATGGAGGACTATAGTGGCTGTGGATCCGCTGTAGATTTCTTCCATTATGTTTATATAGGCTGTGTACTTAAGCAGCTTAGCCCCGGCTTCCGTATTTCGTAGCTTTACAATGTCACTTACACTTCTGTCGCCCTAACCTCACAATATCGGCCCTCCCACACCCTACCCTCACCAACGTTCGTAAGCTAATCCGGACCCCACCCTCGCCTGAACACGTGAAGGTAACTTAATAAAATGTGTTGTTTTGCTAGTTGGTTCATACTGTGCAAAAGGTAATAACGCAACGCAAGGTGAAGAAACAAGAAGTACGGGAAGTACCTTCTCTTTGACGCTATTTCGTGTACCTTTTTTTTCTTCGCCTCGCGTTGCGTTAATACCTTTTGCACGTGAAGGTAAGTTTGACGATGTCCTCGGGGGTGTGCTCGTATGTGCTTAGGTTAGGTTTACGTAGGACCAAGACGCAACGTGTTCACGTCGCCCGCCTAAAACTCTGTCTACCCAACAAAATCTAGTTTACGTGTATCTAAATGTCCCCGTGGGCTTCGTTTGGGAAGCAAATAAATTCCTCACTAGAGTATGGATAGAAATCTTAGACATTATGCACTTGAGTTTCAAGTTCAATGCCGACGCGACGGACCCTTTTCTATAATTCGTCCTTATGTAAAAGCATTCGAGCGAAACAATATGTATTGTTTCCTTATGCAGCCACGGCTGACGGAGCGTGTCATTGAATTGGAACTAAATGCACGTGTGCTCGATTCAACCGTGGCCACTGACAACGAACGGGGTTCAACTGCATTTTTCCTGGCTAAAATTCTTGCTTTACACTCTTCAGAATAATTTTGTCAGAGGCTTAGCAAAAAAGCTTGTTCTAAAGACGGGGAATATGGTAATGTAAGCGCGCAGTTTTGATATTTCTTTACAAGTTTCATATTGGAACAATGAAACGGCCGGTCAACAGAACGGATTGCTAGACAACACAATGTGCGCAGGTGATTTTCGTAATCAGCGACCGCTTGCATTCAGTCAGCTTGCCGAGTTTGCAAAACAAAATTTCAGGGAAAACTTCTGGTCACCGTAAGCAGATTTTCGTTTGCGTAGCAACGCTCATTCGTTTACTTGCTTCGTTTCCGACTCAGCTTTCGCCTTAAGGATGTTTAAGCTAATTCTTTTGCGTTACTTAACCTTCACAATGATGATTTTGCTCCCTCCGTGCACGTATGGCAACAGCGGACTGCGAGAGCTTCTCCAAGTAAGTAAAGATTGCCGTCGTGTGCGGTGCAACGACACGCTTTATTTATTTATATGCATAAGCTCGGGCCCGTATCCAGGAATTTGTTTCGGGGGGGGGGGGGGGGGGGGGGGGGCACGCGCTGAAAACCTTGTCAATATATGACAAAAACATCTATTTTCTTTATTAATTTTCGGTAAAACATCCCCTCCATCAAAATTTCGGGGGGAGGCCCAGCTCCTCCCCCCCTTCCCCGGCTACGGGCTTGCATACGCTTCACGGAGTCGCTAATACAAAGCTCGTTTTCTTCTTTTGTGAGTTCTTTTCTGCGTTCGTGTTTTTTGCGCTACGTTTATGATGCTAATACAAATGTCTCAAACTCGATCGCCTCAGCTAGCAGGCCACAGTCACAAAGTTTAGTCTCCCGCATGGGCCGGGACAGTGAAGGAGGGGGGTGCAGAGAGAGAGAGAATTGGAACAAGAGAGAGAAGCAAAGAAAGACAGTCAGGTTAACCAGGCGCACGTCCGCTTTGCTACCCTGCACTGGGGGAGAGGAATAAAGGGGCTCAAAGAGAGACAGAGGAAGAGACGAGAAGAGGGATGGACACAATCCAGGCGCTGCGCCGTGCTCCCGACCGGGCTGCAGAAATTAGGCGCCTTTTCCTCTTCAAACTACTACCACCACCACACAATCACGAGCACACTTGGGGGAGCACGTCCGGTCTACAGTCGGCCGCTCAGATTTGTTGCTTTCGGGTACTTCAGTAACGCTTTAGTTGCCTTCTGCGCTCTCGAAGCACATGTCCAAGGTCCTAGAAACTTGTCTACAGAAAATGGTCTGGAGCCCAGTTTGTCCAAAAGCATCCGGAGCAGGCATCGCTGGGCGTCATAGTGAGCGCAGCTGCACAGGACGTGTTCGATTGTCTCTTCGGTTCCGCAGGAGTCGCATGTCCATGCCGATGCGAAAGGAGTACGCCTTTTTGAATGCAACGCCCAACCAACGGCGGCATAACAGCGTCGCATCGGAGCGGGAAATTCGCGATGGTAGCTGTAGCTTGAGCGAAGGATCCAGTTTATATATCTGACACCTATTTAAGTTGGTAGACGACCAAAACGTGTGTGTAAGATTACGATCTTGTAAATAAAGTTATTTTTCCGCATCAGTCCTTGATTGAGGTATCGCAACCACTCTGGTTTCGTCATGGGCTGAGCGGGCTGCATCGCCGGCTAATTGATTCCCTGTAATAGCGGTATGTCCTGGTAGCCACTGATATATAATATCAAATTGAAACAAACTGTCAGCTAAGGTTACCACATGAAAACAGGCCTTTACCATATGTTATATATGGGCCATTTATGAAGGGGATTTGATGTCAGGTTTTCAGAAATATATTGATATTGATCTTCAGTATGACTGAAATCTGGATGCCGATTCTGAAATATGTTCTGGTTCCGCGGTTATGTTTCACTATATGGGGACCGCATGGTCTGCCTCAATAACAAAATGCTTGAGACCAGTCACATCTGCGTAGCTCATGAACATACTTATTAAGAAAAATTAAAAAATGTATATGTGGGACGAAGACAGTGATGTGCGAGCCGGGCCGCACGCTGCCCACGGCCCACCTCTTTGAAACCCCTGCGCAAAGAAGTATAGCTTTACTATACGCCAGTCACTGGGCCATTTCTTTTTTTTTTCTTGGGGGGGGGGGGGGGGACGTCAGCCTTTCCTAATATCTAGGGGAGGGGCAAAGTCAGCTCCATATTGTTACTCGTTCGGACCTGTACCGTCATTGTTTAAAGAGCAGGGTTCTGGCAACGCAGGTTTTTGACGATAATGGTGGTCGAAGGCCCCTGATGTCACATTCCAAGAACTGTTTACTTCCCATCTTCACTCCTGGAAAGCGAGGGACAAAATCCAGGCCATTGTGAGAAGCACGTCATCGCTTCATTTTCATTTTACCATCCACTGTGAAGCGTGTTGTCTTTTGGACTCGACCAGCGAGGGGCGCTGCGATTAGAGTTTGGCCCCCTCCCCTTCTCCTACTGGCGAAACTTGTGCTAGTCTATGTGCTCATGGGCCCAATCGTCCCGGCCTGCTATAGCGAGGTTCAAGAAGCGATCGCTACAGCAAATGCTGAATGTCCTTTCCATGTGCATACGGCATCACAATAAGGTGACGATATTTAATAACCATAGCGCACTCCAAAACGATGGAGGAAGAGGACATTGTCACAGCCAACGCACTGTACGGTATTTCACTCATCTTGTGACTGTGTGTCTTCCATTGCAGATCATGGTGGCTACATTTCAGTGCCGCCAGAACAGAGGAACGTTCACCTACTTGAACGATTATTGTTGCTCATTAGGAAAAAAAACCTCTTTAGCCTACGAAATATAAGTGTTCTCAAAGGCCGCTGGCAGCGCGCACAGCAATAACAAAAAAAAAAAACAGGGAACCAGCTTAGCTTAGACGTGTCTATTATGTGCGACTGTCGCTCCCGTTGGACGCTAATATTTTCGCACCATTATCACAGGCACTTGTCCTAGTGTGTTCAATAGTAGGCTAATCAGGATGATATGATAATATTCTGGCAGTCCACAAAAGCACAGGAGCTTTATTACGGGGAGTTAAAGGATAACGTCGTACACGAATTCGACATACTAAGGTCTTCTTTGCTTAGCCACTATGGCTCACACCCACTGTGAAGGACTAGACCGGAACCGGCTGATTATATAAAATTGTATGAGAGATTCCATAAGAGTAATTTCCTGAATATAATATGCAAATTAAAGATGAAGTTTAAGTGCACGAAACAGAGCAAACTTTTTCCGATGTCTACGGAAGCGAACGTCCTCTTCGCGTCTCGATCGTCTTTGGACTCTGAAGCGGACCGGTTATTCCTGTCATCGGCAGGGCGTGGTTGGACGCACAGAGAGACTCGGCATTGTTAATGCCAGAGTTTACGAAAAGTGCTGTAGCAGGTAGGCTGGCGCCTTGTTTACGGTGTGTTAAACCGTTCACGTCGGCATGCTCTGACAAATTGGGCTTCTAAAGTCGTTAGGAGTGCCCAGTAATATTTATTCTTTATATTCATCCATGTATGGTAAATTACCTATAGGCGCGTGAATAGGCACAATTGGGCATGTTCATTACAGTCTCGGAGTTGTAGCTTTCAAGGAGCCTGTTACAAAACAAACTTTTTAAAACTTATTCAATTTTAGGAGAAATTGAAATATTCTACAACCATGCTGACAGGTCGCTAGCTTTACAGGAAACCCAAACCGTCCTCGAAAAGCTTTGAGAGCGTTGTTGCGCTTCTTGCGGACAACTAGTCTCAGAGAGAGACTTTCAGCAGTGTCGTTTATCGTATTAGTGTTCCTTTTTTCCTCAGTTCTCTTTTTGTAACACCTCTTTTCTATCATCTTTTATTCCCCTCACCCCTTTTTCCCAGCACAGGGTAGCCAGCCGGTCTGAGAGCTCGCTAACCTCCCTGTCTTTCCGTTTTTCTTTTCCTCCTCCTCCTCCCTCCAGAAACTCTTACTATTGACTAAAAGGCGAAGACGCCGACCACTAGAGATAAACAATACACTGACACTTCGGCACCGAGAACGGGTGCCTTGTTCTGAATAAGGCTCTTAGAAAAGGACTCGCGTTTTAGGCACCTAAACGTCAATACATTGTTTTTCTCTAGTGGTCAACTTCATCGCCTTTCGTTCAATGTCTTGATTTCACTCTTGCTGTGCTATGCCTACCGTGTTCAAACGACATTTAACCTCTGCCTGGTCATAGTCGAGAGGCAGCGGCCTCGTCACATTTACATTATGAGATCTACAGATTTCTTGTTTCTCTTTTGACATCGAGCAGTATTCCCAGTGGCATAGTAGTGAGCACTTTCTAGAAACTACGCCGTTTTCGTTTACTCTTTGCATTTTGTGACCTACAAACCTAAGTTGTTCATTTCTGCACAATAAAGCTTTTGGAGAGGGCGTGAAAGACGGTTTATTTCTTATAAACTGGTGCGACTACGGAGGAATGACAAGGGTAAAAAGGTTTTATGGGTAAGGGTTAAGTACAAAAACACCAGCACCGATGCCTCTGTAGTACACTGTCTATGACAGTCACATATGTGACTCTTATGGTTTGCACAAGTTGGCCTTATCCAAAGCTAAAAAAATTGCAGTGGCCTAGCCTCGGCTATGCCAGGATATACGTAGCGCTAGCAAAGGTTCAGCTGATTATTCTTAGTTTTCCAGATTGTCTAGGATTATTAGCCTTCTGTTCATTCTTCGTACGTTGAGCAGCTAATTGCCAGGCAACTATTTCGGGATCCGATGAGATACGCTTCTCGGCTCTTCTGTGCCGTTGAGCAGCATTTGCGCTCTCCTTCTCCATGGCGTTACCCACCTGCAAACGCCAGTCAGAGGCGCTATCAAGCGACTCCAGTGCAGTGTCAGACGGCGACTGCACAGCAAAGGCGAATAGCTGCTCGCGCGCTGGCGCCAGTGTGTCTGCCATGGCTACGACGTCACTCCTCTCGAATGCGCAGACCGGCAGCGGCGAGTCACGCGTGGCGGTGGCGGAGCCTGCGCGCGCGCCGGCGCCAGTGTGTCTGCCGCGGCTACGACGCCACTCCTCCCGAACGCGCAGACCAGCAGCGGCGAGCCGCGCGCGGCGTTGGCGGAGAGCGCGTGAGATACCGGCTCCGGTGAGCCAGCTGCGTGACATCACTGATCCTCGCGCATGCGCAGCACGGCTCATGAGGATCCACGCGAAATCGGCTTCGGCTAGGCAAGTGTAGCTAACGCTACAAAATTTCTGAACCGTAACTATTCAGGCTGCTGCACAATCTTTTTTTGACGATACCTAATGCGCATCGGTCATCGCACACAATATCGGATAGTGTTTCACTGCTGTATTTTAAGAGCAGTCCGTAATTGTCGCCGCCACACTTTGTCTGAAGCATTTCTTTTCTTCTTTTCCGGAAGAGCGCTAACTTTGTCTGAGTGAACACCTTGTCCGTTCTCATCCAGAGCAACGCTTTGGCCGCTCATTTTATTCATCAGGTATTTATTCATCAGGCGTTTAACTGGGCAAGTTGGTGTGATTCCATCTTGAATTAATAAAACGCGTGAAAGAACGAGGACGAACAGAAGAAACAACAGACCACGGCGCTGTACCTCTACCTCTACCTACCTTCGCCTTTCTACCGTAGTCGTCATGGTCGCACTCGTCTGCGTGAGGCCCTAAATCTCAGAGGTATGAAACAGGCCCATTAGCCAGGGGCGAGGCGAAATTTTGGTGAGACATGGTGTTGTACTGAAAATAAAGTAATGAAAATAGGTGTTTTTCTGAAATAGTCAAGGCCTTCAGCAAGTGCCCCCCCCCCCCCCCCCCGAAAAAGAAAATCCTGGCGACGGCCCTGGTGTGATGTTCTGTAATCGCCATTGCATCCTTGTAAGACGACATTCAATAGCTTCTTCCACGCTTCCTCTTTAGCTGGCTCGTTTCCTGGAATACGGGCACGACCAGGAGTAGAGTGTAACGTCGGCGTACTGCCGTATAGTTGGCAGCTCGCCGTCCCGTGGCCTAATTTTTATTATTCTCCGAATCTGTGTTACGTGACACTCTCACACGCGACTATACTCGGACGCAACTTTAACGTCTGCAGCATTTCTTCCTGAAACGTGGATGCACAAGCCTGCACCAATTGTCGCACACTCAAGAATGACGTCATGAGCCGGACGGTCGGTGACCCCGCATTGGGGGAACATAGCCGAGTGCAGACTATTTCTTTAGCCGCGGAGTCAATAGGGTTTCGCACTTCGGTTGTTTGGGAGGGGCGTGTCCAGACTTCTTAAGTACATCCAACTAGGCGTACATATGGACTCGCGTCGGGTGCTCGACCCCCACGAGTGTCACGCAAGACATGAAATGTAGTAACCTCAAGCAAAATATTCCGTTACGCGTAGCGCTTTTCTCTGGACAAGCAGCAGCAACAGGAGAAACCTTTTGTAAAGCAAATGATCCCGTTCATATTGTTCAAACAAACCATAAATTAACGTAATTTACCGCAAAAAGAAACAGGAGGAGAAGAGCGTTTAGAGATTCATTTTGTTGTTCCCTACGTTTTAGTTCCTTTCTTTACAATAGGTGGCAATACATTATAGTCTGTCTGAAAAAAAATGTTTTCGTTCTCTTTTGTATCTACGATTGAAACCCCGTGATTAGTCTAAATCTTCAGCTTGCCAAAATATTTCCAATTGAGAAGCGCAAACGTGCCCAAAAGTAAAAAAGTTAGCGCAGCTCGCACTAAGTCGCGCAAGGCTGGGCCATATCTGAGATGGCGTGCACCTAGCTGACCCTGGCTTGGCTAGCCCTTTACCCTCTTACTTCTGTTTCCCACCCTTCGCTATAATATACTACAAATGGCTATGCTTGCTCTCTCTTTTTCTATTTTTTGTGCCTGCTTCTTTCTACCTGTCTATCTCTGTGTGTATTTCTTACTCCGTCTTTCTATCTTTTTCTCTCTTTCTTCTTTTTCTTTCTTGCTGTTTACCTTCCTCTTTCTTTCTATGTCTTTCTTTTCTCTTTCTGCGCAGTCATTCCCTCGTCTTCTACCTTTTCCTTTCTGTCTTTTCTTTCTTTCTATTCCTCTGTAGCTTCTCTGTAGTTTCTCCGTAGCTTCCACCTCCTCACCTGCACACATGTCCTCCTCACCCTCACTACCCCTTTCCTCCACCTTGCTATACTATACTGTACAAGGCTGTGCCCTGCTCTGCTAGCGTGCCTGGATAGCCTAGTGGTTACGACGCTCGCCTTCGAGTCATAGGGGTCGCGATTGAGCGCGTGCCGGTTCATGATGATGATACTTTTTCTAGTATGACGACACACGGCAAACCTCGACCATCACAGCTCTGCCGTTAAATACTTCAAGTACTCTGCATGCATGCATGTTTAGGTACATATCATGAGCGGAGTAAATAAAAAAATTCGGCAGATCCCACGCACTGTGGGAATCGATGTAATGCGAAGCACCCAGCAAAGAGCTGCATACATCGCCATGTTTGTCTTTGAGCCAAATGAACTCATTCATGCCATGGCATCTAGTGCACCATATATCGCATGTTTGCCATGCACGCATGCATGCACAATCTAGTGTACACCATGCCAATGAAACGCATATTCTGGTATATAAATGCATGACCTGTCGTTTATGTTCATCACGCACTCGTGTCAGGCCATACCAATTTTGGTATATATCACGCTAACAAAACGGCCGGAAGCGCACCATGACAGTGGCATGTAAATCATACCGTACATGACATGCATAACATGATTCGCATGTTAAGACCTCTCATTTATGTTCGTCATACAGTGACATCGCGCAATACCAATTTTGGTGTATATCAAAGGAGCGAAATGGCCGCGAGTGCACCATGAGTAGAGCATGTAAATCATGTCATACATGACATGAATATTAGGGTTTTTCATGTCACCACCTTTCACTAATGTTCATCATACAGTCACATCGCGCAATACAAGTTTTGGTGTATATCAAGCTATCGAAACGGCCGCGAATGCACCATGAGCGTGGCATGTAAGTCATGACATACATGGCATGCATGTCATAGTTTTCATGTTACCACCTGTTATTCATGTTCTTCATACAGTCACATCGCGCAATACCAATTTTGGTGCATATCTATCTAGCGAAACGGCCACGAGTGCACCATGAGCATGGCATGTAAATCATGACGTACATTTCATGCATGTCACAATTATCATGTTACCACGTTTTATTTACGTTCGTCATACAGTGGCGTCGCGCAATACCAATTTTGGTGCATACCAAGCTAGCGAAACGGCCGGGAATGCACAATGAGCGCGGCATGTAAATCATGACATACATAACCTGCATGTCATCATTTCCATGTTACCACCTCTCATTTACGTTCGTCGTGCAGTCGCGTCGCGCAATACCAATTTTGGTGTGTCAAGCAAGCGAAACGGCAGGAGTGCGTCATGAGCATGACATGTAAATCATGTCGTGCATGTCATGAATGTAATGATTTTCATGTTACCAAGTCTCATTTACCGTCGTCGTACAGTCGCTTCGCGCAATAGCAATTTTGGTGTACATCGAGCTAGCGAAGCGGCCGCAAATGCATCACGAGCGTGGCATTTAAATCATGACATACATGACATGCATGTCATGGCTTTCATCTTACCAACCGTCATTCATGTTCTTCATACAGTCACATCGCGCAATACCAATTTTGGTGTATATCAATGTACTGAAACTGCCGCTAGCGCATCATGAGCGTGGCATGTATATCAGGTCGTACATGACTTGCATGTCATGATTTTCATGGTACCACGTCTCACTTACGTTCGTCATACAGTCGTGTCGCGTAACACCAATTTTGGTGTATATCACGCAAGCGAAACGGACGCGAATGCACCATGAGCGTGGCATGTAAATCATGACATACATGTCATGGATGTCATGGTTCTCGTGCTACCACCTGTTATTCATGTTCTTCATAAAGTCACATCGCACAATACCAATTTCGGTGTATATCAATCTAGCGAAACGGCCGCGAGTGCGCCATGAGCTTGGCATGTAAATCATGTCATACATGACATGCATATCATGATTTTCATGTTACCACGTGTCAGTTATGTTCGTCATACAGAAATGTCTCGTCATACCAATTTTCGTATGTATCCCTTCATTTGAACGGCCCCGAGCGCCCCGAGACCATGTCATGTAAATCATGCTGCACATGACATGCGCGTCATGATTTGCATATTAGGACCTGTCATTATGTTCGTCATGAACTCTTGTCACGCCGTACCAATTTTGGTATATATGAAATTAACGGAACGGCCGCAAGAGCCAAAAGGCCGTGGAATGTAAATCATGCTGTTCATGACATGCGAGTAATGATTTTCATGATATGACCTGTCATTTCTGTTCGTGATAAGGCCATGTTATGACACACCCATTTCGGTATACATCCGATTAACGGAACGGCCAGGGAGCCCAGAGGCCGTGGAACGTAAATCATGCTGTTCATGACATGCGTGTCATGTTTTTCATGATATGACCTGTCATTTATGTTCGTAATAATGCCATGTTATGACACACCAATTTTGGTATACATCCGATTAACGAAACGGCCAGGAGAGCACAAAGTCGTAGGCGGCTAGATAGATAGATAGATAGATAGATAGATAGATAGATAGATAGATAGATAGATAGATAGATAGATAGATAGATAGATAGATAGATAGATAGATAGATAGATAGATAGATAGATAGATAGATAGATAGATAGATAGATAGATAGATAGATAGATAGATAGATAGATAGATAGATAGATACGCTCAAAGTCGCAGAAGTTCGCTAAGAAATGCTCCGCATTTAAAAACCGCCAGGCCTGCGCGGAAAGCGCAGCACAGTCACAGCAAAAGCTCGAAGAGCGGCATTTCTACAGCCCGTCATAAACTCTCTTGTGGCTACTAATACAAGTACACTAGCAACGTACCCACTACGCCACAAATCATAATTTTTGTCAAGTGGGGAAGCACCCACCCCAACATTACTCGTCATTCTGCGGAGAAGTGAGGTACCATCTGTAAGGCACTAGGTGCACTTTCTTAATGCGACGGCTGATGACGATGAAGAGTTATGACTGAGCCTTTTGTAATGGGTTGGAAGTTTAAAGGACCCACTAGTTACGTAATTCATATTGTGTGACGCCCGGTCGTCATTTCACTGTTCAACCACGCTTTATAACATACGTTAACGTGAGAAAGAAATAGAGGAAGCAGGAATTAGCTTTACTGAGACCCTGAGTAAATGGATCATGGGAGCCCTATGGGCTTCCTTGGCAACCAATAGAAGTGCACTTGCGAGCAAACCTTTATGCTATAAATCATCATAATTTTTGTGAAGTAGGGAAGCAGCCACTACGCAATTTTTCGTCATTCTGCGGAGAACCGTGGTACCTGCTAAACACCTGTAAGGCATTGCGTGCACTTTGTTGATGCTGCGGCTGATGACGATGAAGAATTATGACAGAACCCTTTGTAATTGGAAGCATTCAACAACTCACTCGTTGGGCAATTTGTATTGTGCGACGTCTTGTTACACAATTCGCTTTGTGTGACACTTGGTTGTTATTTTACTCTTCTACCACGCTACATTACACATGTTAATGTGGTTTCTTCCCGAAATGAAGCTTGTATAGGACCTTTTTGCAAAGCAGTTTCAAGCACCGGCATGGCTCTGAGGTGGAACGCTGGGCTCCCACGCAGAGGACTCAGGTTTGAACCTAGTTCTATCCTGGAATTTGTTTCTTATTTCGCTTTTTTTTCTTATTTCGAGCGATAGTGGTTACGGACACCGGCGGCAGCGGCGGCGGCGGCGGACAACTACGGCGCCTATAACGGCCCTTGTGATCTCAATAACAGCTTTCGCTGTAAAATTGAATAATATCGCGAAACTATTTTAATCACCTTAGTTGTCTTGTTTAGGCCCTAGTGCTTGGTTATCAGGTGTGATGTCAGCGCGGCTTCGTTTAGTGCCCTTACTTCTTCTTTCTTCTATCTGTGAAGGGTTTGGCTTCCTCTGTATCTTTTGAACTTTAAATATTGTGATCATTATTCATGCGCTTCATCTTATCTGTAGATACTCATCTGCACCACTCTGGCCTCAGCTGTGGGGCTCAGGCACCGCCGAATAAAAGAAGAGTTTCGCGACCTAAGCGTTGCTTTACAATCGATACTTCTGCTTTTGCTCGCAATCTTTGTAGATGGCACTATATTTTCTGCTTAAGTGTTTGTCGCAACAGTCCACTATGATTTCTGCGAAGGCAAAATTAAGGGAAATTTGTTGTTTCAGAAGTTACGAATAAACGCGCTCCTTTTCAGATGTTCACTTCTCAACGTGTTTGGATATACGCCCAAAGCTACAAACAATATTACCGAGGTAGACCTGCAGGCTGTTTCGCCTATAATAAGGAGATCCTAAGAAGAACATTTTACGATTTTTCTTTCGATATTGTAACTGATGTGAAAACGTGAGTACCTTTAATTTACAAGGGTATGGCACTATTCAACATTCTATCTTGCTATACTCTCTGCATGTGCTCTATTAGGAGCTGAGGGTGCGAGAAATTTAAAAAAGCATGTTTGATCCCTCCATCATAGGAATCCGTATAACACTATCTTAAACCTGTCCTTACAGAAGTAGTTGAGTGCTTACTGCACATTGATAAAAGAGAGCTTGGACAATGTATATTGGTGTTTGGCAGCTAAGCACCATTTATCGCGGATGCACCCAGGTTGACGCTTGGTGGTACATGCTTATTCCGACGACTAACGTCCATGATCAATGATTAAACAAACCCTTATGGCAGCTGTAGTAGTTAATGGTGAGAGCCTAATCAGAAAAGGCGGTGTGACAGCCAGAAGGGTGTCGGTGATTGGACGCAGAACTTGGGCTAAGTCGCCGTCCAGCAGCATGTTAAAAAATTATTAGAGTCTTAGCAACGCTACGCAAATATGGTAAGGCAGTAAGGTACCGCTCCTCCTATCCCGGTCGGTGTGCTTTTGCCGCTCCTAATTCCAGTGAAAGAACTCCAACACCACAAAGGATTTTTCAAAAGGTGCTGTAGGGTTTTCACGCCTCATCGTTGCCTGTCAGCATACGCATTGGTGACGAGGAACTTGTCGTTCGGGGGGCGCACTGTCACTTGGAACTGGGAGCGGCTTAAGCACAACGAGTAGGAAAGGAGAAGCGCTACCCTACTGCCTTGCCGTATTTGCGTGCCCCGTTTCTGTAACCTGCTAAAACTCTATTGAACACCGCGGCAGGACTAGAGGGAAACGCAACTCGAATCATGCCTCCCCTGTAGCCCGGCCGCAATTTTTCGCACGGTCAGCGTAAGCGGGGAAAGCGGTGTTACAGCCAGGCGTAGAAGGCGCGCGTCGCAGAGCTATTTTTGATATGGATGGATGCTATGAGCGAGACCGACGCTAGGGCTAAGGTCGCAACCTCGCGGTGTGTTAAGGTGTTGACAAAATTGCACTTCTGTTAGAAATGCTCCGAATAGGACGGACACGTAGAAACGATGCGTTGCTGGCGCTAATCGCGGAGGCCACGGTTGAGATTCATTACTTCACTTTACCGCTCCTGGAGGGTGACACCACCCCGCCGACCAAGAACACTATGAGAGGAAAGTATGAGATATAAAAGGCGCGTTTGTAAAGCTCCCTGAGTGTGTGACTGGACGAGCTATAGAATACTTGCGAGAGTCCCTGACTTCGTTTATAGAATTGCAAAACATGCAAAAGGATGTACCCCATTGGGTACCTCCATGCAATGTCTATTCTACGTGAAACAATTCTAGAAAGTGTGTACTTGCTTAATACTGTTGCAAACTGAAGCACTGCAATAAAAAAAACGCGGCGCAGTATAGCGTGTCCGGCATTTGTTCGTGGACCTAGAGGTCGTGGGTTCGACTCCCGCTGACGGGACATTTTCCTTTGCCATCTGATTGTGTGCATTTTTCGAATGCATTTCCGTGAAGGAAATACATCACTGAATTTTGGTGGACCCCGGCACAAAACACTTTCGTGTTAAAAATATGCATTTTTTTTTTTTTGCTGTGAGAGTTCAAGAGATAGAAATTTAAGGGAAAAAACCGAGTACATGCCGGGTTGCCTACGCTACACTTAAGAAGGGAAAAGAGGCTCTCAGTTTGCCGATGTATTTATCTTCGAAGGTATATAGTGTCGTGAGAACTGGTTTAATGGAGCTTCCTTTCCCTGGGGTAAGTATAGAACGGTGCAAAATAAAGCCACAATGATCGCGAAAGTACCGTGAATCATTATGTTCGAGGTTTATACAAAATCGCTTTGCGCTTGACTAATCAGGCCCACTGAAGTGGCACGTGACTCTGCTGCAGTGTGCACAGTACAGCAGCACCAGCCGTGGCCTCTCCTGAGCTTTCCTTACTACGTGATACAAGGTCGGCACTGTATAAAACTGCTGTCCGCAATCCAGAGATCAGATATCACTCAGCTGGCGCGGTATGTTGTCTTTGGTGCATCACCACTGTCGATGACCTTGCCATCGACACGAGTTCTCGAAAACAGCAGCTGCATTAATGAATAGTGCTTCTTCATAGGCATGTGGTAGTTTCTGCTGCTTTTCACGCTAAGTTGCCCTATCGATGCCATAACCAGTCTCCATAGACTTCACCTCAATAAGTGCAACGGGATCAAAAAGCTTGTCTTTATCAAGGAACAAATTTATGCTCACTTTTGATACAGTGCTCCGCAAGCTAGCAGGGTACTGCACCAGCGTGCAGGTACAATACCACACATATCTGGTACAAAATACGTGCTCCTGAAGTAAGGCAATAATAACTACTTGAAAAGTGGACCTAAAGCTGTCAACATGCTTAATACGGCACATGCGCAATACTCTTTTGGTACTTATGCCTGCATTCGAAACGAAACTTTTCTATTGCAAATACATTACCTGAGGAGAGAGTTTGATGATAGTCAAAATAAAGATATTTTCAATTGGGGCTTGAGATTGTTGAAGACGTTTTTACACGTTATTACAAACATTACGATGAATACTTTGTCATTATATCGTTTTACTTGAGGAAAGGAGCACTGCCCCTTTATTGCTGTTAAAGCGACAATTCCCTAGTGTCACATTGGTAAAATGGTTTTTTTTTTGCATTCAACAACACTGTGCGCACACAAATGTCTCATACGCTGTGCTGATGCTTTTTGCTCGGGCAAATACCGAGTGAAACGATTTGTCGACTCTTCAGACCCTGCGTGCATTAGAATGCACATTTGTTCTTTACCAGTTTTCAAAATTCGCACCACTATTGGAGCCAACATTCTTGGTGCAGTCGCATTCTCTATCATGTGGTGCCATCTGGTCAGCAATAGTGGCAGCATACTACAGTGGAAGCCACCTTTTCCCGCTTTGAAACGTGGGGTCATTCTCGTCTTTGACGTTCTACTCACGGCGTCCAAGTATTTCAAAAATTGCTCAATCTACATCGAGTCATATTTCTTAATTATTGTTTAAATCTACTTAGGAAGGGCTTAGAAATAATTTCCGCACGTCACATAAACCTAAGGTCGAGTATTTTCGTTATCGCAAGCTGTTTTCTTCAAATGCGCATTATAATGCACACTCGGTCTCAATAGATGCTTTATCTGCGTATCTTTGCCAATCTCATGCGGTTGGTTACTCTTTGATTAAGCTTTGGCATTTTTTTCACCTATCAGTCAATGATAAAGAAACGTGTTCTTGTGACAATAACTAGAAATGACACCTCGGACCTGGAATTGTCTGGCGATGAGGCTGTCCCTTGCCCATTACCTGTTGTCGAAAGACAGATGTGGTGCAGAATTTCACAGTGAGTCACCACGGAGGCTGCTGAAAGCCAAGGTCGGGCCCCTGCGTCCTGAGCTGCGCAAGCAAGCCACATGCCAGAGCTTGTGAAGTAGGGATCCTCCTCGAGGTGCCAAAACCCAGGATGTCCTCAGCGAACAAAGTTCCGGCGCATCACGTGCAACATCTTTCTTTGCATAAAATCTGCACGAAACTGCTACAAGAAGTTTCACAAACAATAAGAGTGTTTTAGCGAGCAAATGTAAAGTTTTGTTATAGGCGAGTGTTGTTCGCTTCCCGTGCATTAAGACCCAGTGTGCTTATAATGCACACATTGGTGTGTGAAAACTATTTGCCGTACGGACGCAATTTTTTCTTGTGTAATTAAGTGTGCGTATGTATTCCAAAAATAAGTTTTGAGTTCACCTGTTAGGCTCTAAATTTACTCGGGTCTCAGGAGGATAATTATGCGAGACTGCTGCCAGCACATTCAAGTTGGCGGCGAGCTGCTAAGCAACATCAGCGGAGTTCAATAAAAACGGACAACTCCGACACAGTTTAAAGTGCATATAGAATGCCAACTGCATTAAAGGAATACGAAAGGGAAGCAATGCATCAATTTATACTCATAAAGCATTTTCTGAGAAATATAGTCTCACTAATTTCGCCGATATAGGTTTACAAACGGAAGAGCAAAATGAAGGCAGAAGTTTCATGCTTAAATTTCGTGCGCGAATCTCCGCACATGGATGGCAAGATGGCGTCGCAGATTTCAAACTGTTTTCGTGTTTCGGCTGCACTGGCACAACTAAATTTGCTGAAACTTAGCACATTAGGTATCTGGTTCTCTCTGAGAACAATGCACTTCATTTCCGCCGATTATGAACTATGTAGCCACAAGAACTATGTAGCCACATCTAATTTGTGGAGATTCTTGCGGCAAATTGAAGGCCGTGTCGCCACCGGCATTTCATTTTGTCGCGTTTTCTTGCGGCAAGAGTTGTCATTTTGGTACTGTGAAAGAGTAATTTATTAATAAGAGAAATATAGTCTTTATCTTTAGTATCTCTCTAAAAGCTTGTGAAGTGTCGAGCGTTCTAGACTCACAATTTCCTTCATTATTTTACAGATATTACCTCGAATACCATGCGAGACTGGGAGTAGATTCTCAAATGAATGCTTACATGAGTATATATGTGCACAGACGTAAGTGTCTCATAAGCAGTAATAAATCTAGCTATTCGCCTGCATAAATCTTACACAAAGCGAAGCCAGGGTACATTATTTTTTGTATAAGCTCAAAAAAGCTTAGAAATAGCCACCGCTTATATATTGGCGATTTCATTTCACCCAGAAGCACAAATTTTTCTCGCAGCTCTGGTTGAAGAAGAAAATTCTGATCGACTGTTGAAAGGGCACTTTTAATGCTCAGAGTAACTGATACTTTTATTAGGGCTGACATTTACCTTCTTAATGTAATGCAACCTGTACTATTGTGCTAGTTCTGATCCACCGATATTGAAAATATTTTACCACAGATTTCTTTGTTTTTCGGTGCTTTTAATAATTATAACACTTCTTATATTGCGCAAAAATCACAAATACAAACACGAAAGTGCCAATTATTCTGTGTTTTAAGTAAATAAATGAAAAAGTACAAGCACGCACGAGCATTTCAAATGTCATTAAACGACAGTCTGGTTTCAGCAGAAATACACGCCGAAAACCTAGAGCCCTCATTAAAATGTGTTTTGCCTGAAACTTCCGGTTTCCAATTTTCGCAAATCCTACTTTTCTGGAGGAATGGTCTGTGCACTAGCTTATAAAATTATACTTTTCTGGACTGTTTATCAGAAATTTATACATGCTCGTTGGGACTCCTGTTTCAACGTTTTTATTGCGATGCCGTTGTATTTCATACGTCGAATTCAAACCACTATAAGGGTTCGCGAGCCACCCGGTTGGCACCCGGTTAACCTCCCTGCCTTCCTCGGCTCTTTCTCTCTCTCTCTTCACTAACCAGTTAAGTAGAGCAAATCTTATCATCGAAAGGCTGTGCAACGCTATTGGCCCAAATACGATATGCTGAAAGACTCCACGCATCACCGTTCCAGTGACCGTACGTGTGAGTTCATTAGTAATTGGGTTTCGTAATTGTTCGTTGAAGTTCGTTTTCCTTTTCCAATCATGATTCATCACCAGAGCGTGGCACAACTGAAAATTTCTCATTAGATTGAAGAAATAGCTGCAGTTCACAGGTTGGAAGCATATATCGGTGATTTTGCACAGATATCAGTGAATTAATTTAGGTGAAAGTGGCTCTAATGGGCAATATCCATATATGTGTTCGTCTTATGAACCCTGAACTGCATCGTAAGCGTCTTCAGCCTTTCGACGCATCCATCCCTGAGCTCTCTTTTTTCCGCATTTCCGTCTGTTTATACAGAGAACGGGTAGGCAGCGCAAATGCCTACGCACGCGGGAGTACCAAGATTTCAGACAAGGGTCGAAAAGTGAATTTCATGAGAAACGACAGTCCATCATTGATTGCAACGAAATAAAGTCTTTGGTGGAACGCATTTATGTGTTTCAGTTCAGTTCACGTTGGGTACGCATGGGCGCGTAGCCTAGTGTTCAAGGCACTCGCTTTCAGACTACGAGGATCCGGGTTCAAACCCCAGCATAGGAAAGAAAATTTAATATTTCTCTGGTGCGCGCTGGCCATCTGTAGGTGAGAAGGGTTTTTTCTGCGTGCGAAGAGGGTCTTTTAGAATACCACCGGCTACTCAAGTCAGTCATGCTTACTGAAAAACCAAAAAGACGCGTACCATCAAGGAAAAAAGTAAGGACAGGACAGAAAGGGCGTCACTCGCAACTAACTTTCTGTCCTGTCCTTACTTTTTTCCTTGATGGTACGCGTCTTTTTGGTTTTTCAGTAAGCATGTACCAACTAGCCCAACAAAAAGTTCTATCAAGTCAGTCACTGCAAGCTTCGCTTGAATAATAAAAACAAGCGGAGAGTGGTGAAATAATAAACGGCGTTGTGTACACAGGGACGGAGAAATAATAATATTAACTGGGGTTTTACGTGCGAAAACCAGAATATGATTATGAGACACATCGTAGTGGGGTCTCCAGACAAATTTCAGTCACCCGGGGTTCTTCGACGGGCCCCTAAATCTAAATACACGGGCCTCTAATACTTCGCCTCTATCGAAATGCGACCGGCGCAGCCGAAATCAAACCCGCGAATTTTGGGTCACCAGCCGAGCACCGCTACCACTGTACCCCGCGCCGGCTGGGACAGCGATTTGATAAGCTGCATAATGTGAACTCATACACACTGTAACCTTTTTCATGTGTCCTTTTTCATGTGAGACCATATGCGACCTTTCTAATGTGTTTGTTCAAGAACGCTGCCGTGTTCACAACAGTAATTCACCAGGATCACTTCTATGAAACTCTATTGAAATCAGGCTCTCCATTAAGAACAAAACAAGCGTTGTCAGGTGTACCTCGAAACGGTCTGTTCCGAAGTGGCAGCCGATACAATGAATTTGGTTCAGGTTAGGTACCGATTCAGGCACATTCTGAGGATATCTGTTCGGGTTCGGGATGAGTTCCGACCATAATTACGGTTCGGGTACAGCTTTCCATGCAGATTGGTTTTGACGCCCTGCTTACAACGGCGATAATTTGGTAACCTAGCAGTGCCTGTTTACCTATGGCACGTAGCGCAACACAGTACCTTCGTTGTCGGCAAGTAACTATTTTAGTCTGCAAGACCTGTGTTAGGCGCTGTCATAATCTCATCCCAACTCTCCCTGCTGAAACGTCTTCAGATAGCATTGTATTACTGTTTACAGCACTACTGTTCCGTACAGTTAACGCAGCTGCACAGCAATAACATGCGACAAACGGTACGGTATCCCACTGCTAAAACATCGTGATGTCCGAGACCGGCAGTAATACGCGCAAGCTCACAGAGCACCTTTAGTGCGACCATCGTTGGCCACGCTGTTTCTTTCAGAAGGGTGCATGCCCCATCATCAGTCAGTCAGTCAAGAGCTTCATGAAAGGTCCTGAGGAATGCGCGCGCTCCTCTAACACCTGTACTTCGTCCTATACAGGGAGTAGTTGCCCAAGCGCGCGCGCTTATCTCGCGATGGAGGTGGCTTGTTCGTCTTGTGCTTTGACCGGAAAGATTGCATTGAAGTTACACAGTGCTCGAATGTTAATTCGCTCGCTGCAGAGGCTGCGTTTGCGAAAGGAGCGCGCTGCTCAAACACAAAGAAGTAACTGTGACAGCTGTTCGCGTTCGTCCTGTGTGTACCTGTGCGTTCGTTTCGTGCCTCCTTCTATGTGTTTGAGCACAGCGCTTTAAGTGTCAAGCTGTGAACGTTGTGGGTTCGCGCTCGTCCGCTGTGTGTTCTTTTCGTGCATCCTTTGTGCTCTCGACCTTCTTGCCGTTCTTCGCTTGACATTCCAATTTGTTGCTGTCGCACTCATTGCTTCGCCCTTGTGGCGGAACTATGACTTTTTTTGTCACGACGCTCATCCCGTTGGTGTGCGCAGAATTCCCCAATAAGGGGTAGCAAAGCTTCATCGCAGTACCCCCCCCCCTCCACTTCCCGTTGGTCGTGTCCAAACGAAAACATGCTTCACAATGGATGAAAAAATAAAATGGAGCGATGATGTGCTTCTCACAATGCCCTGCCTTTGGTTCCTGACTTTCCGGGAGTGAAAATGCGAAGTAAACAGTTCTTGGGATGAAACGTCAGGGGCCTTCGATCGCTATTATCTTCAAGACCCGGTCCTTTAAACAATGATAGGACAGGCCCGATTGAGTAAAAGTATGGGGCAGACTTCGTGCTTTCTTATATAACTAATAGGGGTGGTCGCCCCGCATCCGTCCCCCCTCCGTGCGCGCGCGTATGCTCATGTCACCAGAATACATCAAAGCCGTATCGCAGTTCAAATTTATGTTGCCTATACTATCACTGCTATTCAGGAATGAAATATGGATTTGGCTCTTACAGATATGTCAAACAGTATCTGGCTCATTTTGAAAGCAACATGGCAATGCAAAAAAGTCTAAATGGCAGCGCATGAACGATATCGCAATAGTTTGCGAGAAAACAGCAATATCAATCTGCTTTCGTCGGTACCAGCCTCTATTGCATGGGCGTACCAGCGATGACAATATGTGTATAGCAGGTGGTTCTTCGTGGCAACAGGCGCAGTTATCTGGGCAGTCGGCAGCACTTTCGTGTTCTTGGCGTCCAATGATGCTGATGAGGATCTTTTCTTCTATAGCGTTCACCCTATAGGGGGTTGGGGGCAAGTACCGGGTGGCCGGAGGATTACGATAAAGGCTTACCAAAATAAGAGAAACTGGAAAATTAAAATAAAGCATCGAATAAATGAAAGCACCAGGTTCAGTTCTTAGCTGCTTCCTAATTGGTTTTATGCGGTGCCGTTTGGAAACACTTTTTCTTCTACGACGAGATCGGTCCCTATTGTCTTCATTTTGGTCTTCTTCCATTTCAAACAAAATGTCTTGGAGCGAAATCAGGATAGTAAAACAACTAATTTGCGCGTTATTGTGGTAACAACTTCATTTACACGTGAAACAGGTTCTATTGGTCCATGATGATTGTTTTGGTCACGAGTTGTTGACGCTGCACTTGTGTGATGCATCTGACTCTGTTTCGAACAGCTGCGGCTTCGGCATATTTTTTATTTAAAATTGCTTTTTTTGAGTCCACGTCCCAACAAAGAATTGACCCATTTTCATTACAGATGCTTTTAAAGTCAAACACAGCTAGCCGTGCTTTTAGCCCAGTTTTTTATGGCCCAGTTTCAATTTATGGATCCGGCTGTTCTAGAAAAGAAACCTCCTCATACACTGCCTGTGTTAGCCTCTCAAAATGAATCAATTGTAGGAAAACAAAAATTGTAAGAATAAAATTAGTGCTCGTGGTGAATGAGAATACGAAGTAACAAAACACGTTGTCTTTTATTTCGTGTTGCTGCAGTCCCACGGAAGCGACAGAGAACTTCAAAAAAAAAAGTCGTCCGCATGCATGCATGCATGAATTCATTGCATGTAAAGCAGCTGCTAGCCTCGGCAACAGTTCTGTCGCACACAAGGACTGAAATAATAACGGCATCAAAAAGTGGCAGTGCTTTCTGTCGCTATCCACATTATGACCCAGCCTAAAAAGGCAGGGAAGCGTTGTCTTCTGAAAAAAATACCGTATCACACTCTAAGAAAAAAAAGAGTATAGGTGACTCATTTCGGAGAGTTCTGACTTGCCACGTATAAGACTCTCTTTAAAGAGTCACGGTGACTCTCTTGGTGGGTCAGAGTCGGCACGCTCTAGGAGAGTACCCTGACCCTCTAGGAAGAGTGGAAGGACTCTTATCCGAAGGATCACATTACTACTTATGAGAGTCAGACGACTCTGACTCTCTCATAATAAGTGACTACCGCCTAGACGCTGGAAACATCGTACTATATCTGCATCTTAAACTACCGCCTTTAAGCCAGCTGTACACAGATGGTTTTTTTTTTTTTTTTTCACGTTCCCAAGCGCGGAAGAATGCTGCACATTCAATGTCGATGGAACTGTCATTATGAAGTAGACTAATGCGCACTTCAAAACGACATCTTGCACTTTCATCAGTGCAGACACAATGAGCGATCAGCAAACAATGACCCTTGATAATTGTTTGCATCGCTCATTTTATGTGAGCTCGTACACCAACGCGAATAACGGGGTCAACTCGTTAACTGGCAGTTTTAGTTTAGTTGGGCATCCGCAGCAGCCCCGCGGACGCAGGCTGCTGTTTGAAATTGCTGGCAGCCTACTTCCGCAGAGCTGCTGGTTACGCACAGCTAAAGCTGTATAATTAGTACCTACGAAAACAGTACACTCACCGTTAACAGGCGCAGGTTGTCCATGTTCGCAGCTCGATGAATGTTCCGCCCTCCACGCGTCACTTCGAGCACGGAACCTGGTGTCACTGCCACCGAAGATACGCATCTTCGCTCTAATACAAAACTACAAGACAGGCAACTGACGCAACCCACGCAATGCATTCCAAAAGACCGAAGAGACTGAGAGAGGAGGCCGAGCCGCCGCGCCAGTCCGGCCCCTTCGGCGAGCCATGGCGGCATGACGGCGCCGAACGGCAAACGCGCGAAATGTACGGCGTACAAGGCGGCGCCTTCTTCACGGAGGCCAACCGAAGCGCGCTTCACGAGAGTGTCATGACTCCTGCACAAGTGCTGACTCTATTTTTCTGCTTGTACCTTCCAAAAGGGGTCAAATGGATACCCGAAGAGCGTGATGCTGCCGTGACCCTCTTCTGACTTTTTTTTAGGGGCGAAGCTCCTTAAGGCGGCACCCGTTCGTCCCTCGTAGTCGTAGTCGTAGTAGTCGTAGTGCGTAACCAGTCTTACGCTTTGACCTCCAAGGTGGTGCCGGTGGGAGATTTTTCCTGTGCGTTGTTGAACAATAAAAAATTCGCAGCGTGCGCGTTAACTAAAAGCCGAATTCTTCTGTCTCTCATTCCCCATTAGCAGCCATTGGCATGTTCCAGTAGGAAACGTTAGTAGATGTAGAAGTGTAAGTGTTAGCTAAAAGCCGACTTCTTCTATCTCTCATTCCCATTAGCAGCCATTGTTTACCTCCAAGGTAGTGCCTGGTGAGATTTCTCCTGTGCGTGATTAAACAATAAAAATTTTGTTCGAAACGCCGTTGATTGATGAAATAAACCAACGAAAGACGCCAGATGTTTTGTAAATGCAAAACGAAAGAACGCCATATGTTTCTAAAGCAAAACGAAAAGACGCCAGCTGCTTAACGAAAGACGCCAGATGTTTTCTAAAGCAATGGTTTTCTAAACAATGAAAATTCACAGCGTACATGTAAAATTAAGGTGAGCTGCAAGTCGTCATAACTCATCGAACCTTCAGTATAAACGCGCCCGATCTCACGTCGGTGATGATGTACTGGGCAGAATTCACGGAAGATTCACGGTTTACCGATGAACCTCCGCAGCTTCGCCCACTCATCATCATTCACTCCGTGGATATGCTGTGATTTTTTTAGTGTGCAGGCGATGCTTTCGCTGGCAATTCCACTATGCTCATGCGCATGTTACTGCCGGCCTTGGAGATTATCACCGTAGCAGGTCGCTGACGTAACCTGCGGTCGATGCTCGCGTGACATGGCAAACATGACGAATAATGTACGTAATTAGCTTCATGATAAAAAAGGTGACCTATTTCAGTTTTGTTTAATTTTTTTGAACTTGTAAACGCGATATAATAATATCTGGGGTTTTACGTCCCAAAACCGCGATGTGATTATGAGGGAAGCCGTAGTGAAGTGCTCCGGAAATTTCGACCATCTTGTGTTGTTTAACGCGCACTGACATCTCACGGGCTTCTATCATTTCGCCTCCATCAAAATGCGTCCGCCGCGGCCTCGATCAAACCCGTGACCTTCTGGCCAGCAGCCGAGCACCGTAACCGCTACAACACTGCGTTGGACAAACTCGTAAACTCGAGAAACTTTTAAGGACATCAGCTCAACAAATTGTATTACTTCAATAAATAAGACTTCACTATGTGCGAAATGATGCTTGGATGCGGTAAACGTACACGTCGGCGTAAGGTGACACCTTCAGTTTCTTGTGGCAACCTGGATTGCGTGAATGGCTCTGGTCTCTTTTGACGCATGCAACCAGCGATTCTACGATGATAAATTGCATTGTCTTCCCAACTGAGTGGAGTATATTACAGAGTAAAAAAGCCAACCCTTCACAAAAAGTGGGCGCATGAAGATCGACTTGAACATGTATTCAATCATAAAAAATTGATTTTCC
>NC_051182.1:95038144-95086970 GCF_013339695.2 Rhipicephalus sanguineus | reverse complement strand
TCACAAACGAGTGTACAGGGACAGTGCCTGGTACTTCCAAGTATGCTTAACACACTGTAGTGGGATACAACTTAAGTCTGGAGAGGCCCTGCCTGACGACCGAAGCATGCCAGCCGAGCCTACACGACTAAAGAAATGTTCCCACTCATGCACTTGGCGATGTGCTCTGAAGGCGGGTCACCGTTGCCTGCTCGTGACGTCAGTCTATAGTGGGCTCCCATTGGTGCCGGCTCGTGTGCATCTGCCTTTGAGGAAGAAATGCCGCGGACTTCTATGTTGTATTCGAACTATAGGCCTTTAACATGTTGTATCAGAGCTTAAGATGTGAACAAAACGGTAATGAAACTGCCTGAGCATGTCGTATTGCCACTGGCATGTCACTCGCCGCAGGAGTGGGAAAACAATATTCCGATTTGAGCGGTCGCTACGGCTGTTTAATATATTTCAATTTTTTGTGCGATCATCACTTGTCAATTACCATGTAAATGAAATAGCAAGGTGGTGATGTGTAAGCCCTAGGGGTATTTATAAGATGCGAACAGTCACTCGGGCGTCGAGAGAAACAAAGGTGCGTATTGAAGGATCTTTATTCTCAGGCGCGCCTTTCATCCCACACTCTGTCCAGCTCCCTACACAAGAGTCCTACACTGTGGTTCTCAAATGTGCATTCAATCAGAGCAATACATCCATGCCAAACACTATATTAGCGCTGTGTCGGGGTGGACTCGTCAGATCATGATGGAAAAATTGTTGCTCTTGATTAGTTTACTGTGTTCTGCAGTGCAGGATCCTATGACATCCTGCGGGGGTGGTGTTTTGGTCGCCTGTACAAGGTTGCTGACTTGCCGCCGGTGCCAGGAATATAAATCTGATGCCTTCGGGGATTGGTTATTGAAATTTCTTATCTGTGCCTACTGTCCACCAGCTGTATGAGCGCAATCCTACGTACGCTCTTTTTCACAATTCAGTCACTGAAATTACCTCCCTGAGAAGCATGTTTTATAATTGTACATGATGTGGTGTACTTCAATTAACGATGCAGTTTGCTTGCGAAAACCTTGGCACATGTTGTATCTAATGGGGCCAGTCGCAGTGGCCGGTTGTCGACGGAACGTTTTAGTAAAGGTAAGAACGAATTTGACGTGATGTTCTGCGGGTGCATACATCTGTGTTGTACGCGTTGTGTACAGAAGAAAATGTGCATAATCTCAGGGCTGATAGGTATGACTGTGCATGAGCTCACAGCATGTTTTAGTACTATCGCCAAAGCTGCATCTACTCTTTGCCACGGAGAATGCATGAACCCGTTAAAGGTATGTTTTATCGGAGAACTCAGTGGTCTTAATGAAAACAGTGCAAGTACTTGTTTTCTGTGTTCTTGCTAACTTTACCTTTATGGCTAAATCTCTGTGAAGTGACAGTGTATCTTGCATGTCTTTGTACGAAATATAAAGCAGCAAAATGAGTTAACTAACATGTTGGAGGCATCGGGTAAAGCGAATTCTGCACCAGCTTATATGTTCATTAAATTATGATGTTTAACATCCCAAAAATGCATAACGAGTTATGAGGAATAACTTCACTTTAATAGACTTTAACGAGTGCTTTAATTTATTTATCTTAAAAATTTTTGCCACGGGAATTTCGTGCCATGGCTGGGAATCTATATTTGCGACCTCACACTCAGCAACTCGAAACCATGCTGCCACCGGTTGTGTTTAAACTGCTAGAGGGGTTTAAAACTGCAATATAAAAGTCTTGATAAAAATTAAGTATGTTCACGTCCGCGCTATGCAAATATTTCTCCAAACACCAGTAATATAGTCGAGTGTACATCATATCAGCACAACAAAAGTGTGCACTTTCGCATCAACGACGAGGCATTCTTACTAAATCATATGTTGACCAAACGTTATGTTGACCTAACTGAATGTTAGGTGGAGGATATTTTACGTTGCAGGTGGATCTAGCCTTGCGAGATATGCAGGCGATTGCCACGCCCAGTTACATTCTAAGCCAGTTTATTATAAACAAAAAACTCATTTCTATCGAAGTATTGTGCACACACACATAGTTGCAATGCAGAAATATTCGGCCGGCGGAACTTTTTTGCCCGCCAGCCCCTGCTCCTAGGGTGGGCCTTGTGGGTGTGGCACTCGCAGTGACGTCATAATGTTGCAAACAGGGATAGGTATATTTAGTTGAGGTTACGCTGGTTACGCCGCGCATTGAGCGCAGGTCACGCAGGTGACCCGATCCAAAAGTAATAGCCACATCGCCGTCGACATCGCGTTGATCGCGTCTTCAGCGCGTTTCTCGTTTGCGATAGCGTATTTCGTGCATGTACAGAAAAGTTATGTCATGTTCACTGCTATAAAAGCACTGCAAACATGAAGGGGTTGATGTCAGTAGTGAAATTCTACAAATTCCAAGCGAGATGGTACGAAAAAGAGAGACCACAGGCGTGGATTTCCGTAGTACGCCGAACAAAGTAGTAAGTAAACTTTGGTTAGTGTGGTCGGAGTTTTCTCGTGTGCCGAGAAATTGAATGCGTGTCCGATGTATTGAACCGACTGAACATAACCGGAGTTTATTCCTGCATCACCGCCTGCACCAGTCGATAGTTACTGGGAGATACACGCCCACGTCTTGGTCAAACCGGCATCGGTGACAGGCTGACAGCACGCTTTCAGCGTCCGTGCCATGACCACTGTTGCGTCGGTGTCACACGGGCATTGATCGCGATCAGGAGAGATCCGGATCAGGTGTTGCTACACGGTCGTTTTTAATCGCGATCAGGCCCGCCCTGGGGATAAGCAGATCGCGATTACGCTGGCGTCTGCGCCAAGTTCGGCCTGGATTAGTTTGGACCATGTTGTTCATCGCGATCAAAAGTGCCCGTGTGACACCGATATGAAAAAAACGCCAGGCCTGCGCTGAAATCGCAGCACAGTCACAGCGAAAGCTGTGACTGTGCGTGGTGCCAACAGAGAAAACATGGCATTGTAGCATGGGTCGGCGGGGGTGCAAAAGGAGCACTTGCTCCCCCCCCCCCCCCCCAGGCCCCCCACGGCGATGCAACATAGGTTTGTACCCCCCAAAACAAAATCCTGCCGACGCCCATGCAATGGAGCATATATTTTGTGGGAAGCTTGAAAAACGACTGTACTGTAGTCAACACCAATCGTATTGCATGCCAACGACTCTTGCGGTGGTGCACAAGAAAAGAGTAGCTGACCCTGAAGTGATGGAGAGGTATGATGGGCAGTGGTGTGTGGAATTCGATAGGCATTTTTAGACATTTTCCTAAGACATGGTTCCTTCCTCCATGCTCTGCGCATAGTTGTTCCCCATGCGCACGATTGTTTCATCATTTTCAGTCAACTGCAAGACCTAGTTCACACTATCATGTGGGAGCTGATTTCAATGTAACCCCTCGAACTTCTTAATGTCGTCACTCCATATAACTCGCTGCCTTCCTCGACTGCGTTTCATAGAGTTTCCTACAATACTTACTAGAGGGAACTCTGGCGCTAGTGTCTATGGGAGCTGCAACGCATGACGCTTCAGCCAGCATGGGAATGATGGGTAGTACACAAATTTGTCTAAACTTCGTTCTTTTGGCTCCGTTTGGCTGCGCGTTGCCTGCATCCGCTTTGTCGCAAAACAAAGTTCAGCAAAAGTCATCAGTTTCACTTCACGACTTTAACTTTTTTTAGGCTCACCAAATAAAACCTGGTCACAAAGTTCACAACGGTCTATTCTTTTATCCAAAACGAATGCCAAAACACAGCAATAAACAAAGCCACAAGTACGTTGAAGCCGCAAGCACGAAGACTAGGCAAATTTGTGTACTACCCATCATTCCCATGGTAGCTGAACGATTGCAGCGCCAGAGTTCCCCTCTAGTTAATTTTAGGGAACTCTATGCTGTGTTTTCCACTCCATGGTAGCCATTCTGTTGCTACAATTGAGCACTGGTTGTCTGTCCTATGCGTTAGGTACCCGGCCCAATTCCATTTCTTTCACCTAATGGTGGTTATAATACCCACTGCTCCTGTTTCTCTGATCCATTTTGCCATCTAAACCTTCATTGTTACACTTACCATTTTTCATTTCATTGCACACTGTGTGGTCCCTAGCTTTTTCTCTAGTTTCCTTGCTATCCTCCATGTTTCAACCCGACATGTTAAAACTGGCACTATGTAGTGATTGTATAGCTAGGACAGTGGCAGATTGCCCGTCATTGATTGGGAGTGCCTGCCGTATGCACTTTAGCGCATCCTTATCCTTTGGTAAATTTCCTTTTCGTGAGTAAGATCTTCTGGTAGCAATTGACCTAGGTACACATATTCTTGTACAGACTCCTTTGGTTGGTTTCTAATCGTGAACTATTTCTCCAGGCTATTCATCACTATCTTTGTCTTTAGCTTATTTATTTCTTTTTTTCAATTTGTCGCCATCATTGCTAAAGAGCATTATGTCATCTGCAAATCCTAGGTTGCTGGGGTATTCTCCATTAAGTTTTATTCCTGTTTCTGGCAAGTCCAGCCGTTTAAATACCTCTTTAGGTATGCAGTGAACAACATTAGAGAGATTGTATGTCCTTGTATGACTCATTTCTCTATTGCAATTTTACAGGTTTTTTTTGGGAGAAGCAAGGTAGCTGTGTAGTCTTTGTGGATGTCATCTAGGGTGTTTATGTGTGCCTCAGCCACCCCTGGTAACTCGGTGCTTTCAAGACTGGCGGCATCTCTTTTGAGTCAAATGCCTTTTTGTAGTCTATTCAAGCTAAATAAAGGGTTTGGTTGTGTTCAGCAGATTTCTCAGTCACCTGGTTCATCACATAACAGTGACCACCATAGAGTATCCTTTCCTGAAACTGGCTTGCTCGTTAGGTTGGGTGAAGTAAAGTGTTTTCACTTACCAAGTTTGAAAATACCTTTGTAAACATTTTGTGTATCACTGAAAATAAGCTGATAGGCGTATAATTCTTCAAGTATTTTATGTCTACTTTCTTGTAATGTTGGTAATGTTCCAATGTAATGTTGGTATTTTTCCAGCTCACTGGCACTTTTGATGTTTTGAGGCATTGAGTGTAGAGTTTCTTCCAAATAAGCTCATCTTTGTCGTCCAAATCAGCTGTTATGCTGCCATCTCCGGTCACTTGTTCGCGGGGCATATCGTGGAAGGCCTTCTTAGCCTTGTCGGTGTTTACATATGGAAGTCATTATGGTATTTAGCGCGAACATTATGGTATTTAGACAAAGGAGAGGACGTGGATGCAGCGCATTCTTCCAACTAAAATTTATTCGAGAAGAACACACATATATATACAGTCCTCTCCTTTGTCCTTTGTCTACTGTTTGCGCTAAATGCCATTATGACTGACTTGTTCCAACTCGCCCAACAAGCAACGTTGTTGAGGTACATATGGAATTTCCATGTCTAGTTTTTCGCTCTAAGATGGATGTCCTATCTAGAGCTGTACAGCTCTGGGGAGAGTTCAAGTGCAGTAATTATTTAATTGCTTTGAAGGTACGGGTGACATGCATGGGACACTTTTAAGGGTGTGAGCATTTTTAGAGTGCGTATACCTCTTTTGGCTAGAAGACGGCATAATGCAATCCCTGCCTTGGTGCAGGAGAAAGAGCCTGAAAGCTGGGCTGTGCAGTGGTGTAGCCAGGAATTTTTGTTGAGGATAAAATCACCGGTTTCCACCACCCTCACCCTCTGACTACTCCCTTGCGTGTCCCCATGGTGTCCCCATGGTGAAGATTGTGTGGTCGATATGCCAAATGTTGATTACCATGTATTTTTTTGAGTCACGAGTCACATAAACCTTGTAATAAGCAACTTGATGTAACCACTGCTGCACTCTTGCTTTTCTGAGGTGGAAACGGTATTCTGTAAGGGCAGCCAGATCTGTGCAAGATTCTATGGAACAGCCTGTGCTTCAACGTGCTTGCTCAGGTTGACCCAGCAATGCAAGATCAAGAAAGACCTGCTTGCCTGGGCTTCTGTGGAGCACTTCGAATGGATGAGGACTCGATAAAGATGGAGATACCACTTGCAACGATTGGGAATGATGTCCTTCGACCTTTGGCTGGACCCTGTGAAACGATAGGACGGCCTGACACTGTAAGCATTCACTTTTAGATGTCGAATTTGCTTTAGCGTCAGAGTGCCTACATGGAGCTTTGTGGTAAATACATTACAGCCTGTTTCATTCATAAAAATTCCCGCAGGCATGCCAAACAGAGCCAGAGCCCTTGGGAGGTCTAGTCGTCCTCCTGTCGGCAACAGATGGGTCAGAGGCGTCGACTCAAGTTTCTCACGTTGTACAGTGTGACAAGGTGCAGTCATTGCTACGCATTCGCTGTGTGTGTTTCATACTTACACTGGTTTTGTTTAATCGTAATGGTCGTAGCAGTAATTTGTAGTCAGACCTCATACAAATGCATTGAAAGATGCGTTTCTAGCGATAAAAACACCGACATCACTGTCATAATGTTTCGGTGCCCAACAAAATTGTGGATTTCATAAATTCGCACTGTAATAAATTAGTATGGCACACTACCTCCGTGCCAAGTTTGATGACTTGCTTGAATTTGCACAGCAGGTGGTGATAGGCATCGTTTATCACCGTTACAACAAAGTCCTCACCATTGTCACATTGTTACTTGTTACTCTTACCAGCACTTGTTACTCTTACCAAAGCTCAGATGCACGTATGAACATTTTATCACGTGACATACCATTGTTAATGCTCTAACACTAACTCATGGGCCTGCCACAATGACTCAGGCCTTTATGCACAAGCTCCTCAGCCCATCAACAAAGGTCACTTACAAGCAACTTCATTTCCTTAAAATTGTCATCCCAACTATGGTGGAATACAACTTAAGAGGGTGGTAGACACCTCACCCAGATGGAACTAAGCCCGACCACTGCTTGCCTTCAAGAATTAAACCCTTTGTGACATTTGTGACATGCCCCCCCCCCCCCCCCCCCCCCCCCGGCTACTCCAGCAGTGTTTTTCATTTGTATGTATAATGTGGCTAGTCTAGATGCAATTATTTAGTGCCACAAAGTTCTGGAAGACAGATTTGCATTTATTTCTACTCTATGTGATTTTTTCCTTTTTCTTTCTACATACTCATGGAAAATGCAGAAGACTTTTTTTGTACCATTACTACCTCTTGAGTTCAGTTTTTCTACAAAGCAAACAAAACATGTACGAAAAGAGGGCAAACATGGGTGCAGTCTTTTTCCTCTTCTTGCTGATGTTTTATTGTGCAGCACCTTGCTTAATGATGTATGACTGACTGGCCTAACAACATGCATTATTCGTAAGAAATTCACGGATTTTTCATTTCATCAAGCTTCCATCTTCCCCTGAACTTAAGCATTAATAAAAGCGCGATGTGGCACTGAAAGTGTCACATCGTGAGAACATTTGATGCAGCTTGGCCTCGATTACCAAGTGTGCACAAGCGCAAGAATCGCAGGCAATGGTGATTTCGATGGGGGCAAAATGCAAGAAAGCCCACGTACTTAGATTGAGGTGTATGTTAAAGTACCTCTGCTGGTCAAAAGTCCGGATTCCCTCACTATGACCTTTGACCAAGTGACGATGTCGTGTGATGGCGCCGTCATGTGACATTATGATGGTGTCTCAAATTTTGGCAACCTGTGAAGTCACGATAATGTCATAGGGTGATGGCGTCACATGGCAATGATTTTTTGCATCGCTGGTGTTCATGCCGACTTCTCCGACTGCGTTGTGTTAAGCTGCATGTTACGTTATCATGTTTTTGTCATGTAAAGCCTCAGAGCTTAAGATTTTTACGCTGATTCTTATAACTTGCACCATCAAAGGGGTCATGAACCACCTTTCCAAGTAATCATCGAATGACCTCATTTTTGGAGTTTATTGTCTCACAAATCGATTGCCCCTAAAGTGTCTCGAATCCGTCATGAATGAGCTGAGTTACGGGAGTTTGTCGCGTGCTTTAATAGCTCTCTCTCTCTTTTCATCCCGACTAGCACGCTGGAAGCTACACAGGCAGAGATTGCACGCAGGAGAGAAGTTATGTCAGCCCGCGTGATGAAACGTGATCACTCTCTCCTGTTGTGATTCCTGTGCACGAGTGTGGCTCACTGTGTAATGTTAGCACAATGTGTAGTGTGGCACTTGCATGTGGCGGCACCCTGTGACAAGAAGCGCATCTGATACAAACAGCACTCTTGATTCATGCTGGCTATAGGCAAATAGCATGTTACTTGCTGTTCGATGTCAAACAGCAAGCACTCGCAGCTCTGAAGAGAGTGAGCACAGACCTCTGTATAAAAAGAGGGTGCCTGAGAAAATGGCAACTTCGTGCTCCGCTTCTAAACTCCCTTTGCCGAATACGGCTGCACGATTTGGCTGAGATGTTCGTAGCAGTGTCTGCTATCTTTAGGATGTGTTTTGTCACCGAGCCTGAGGGTTGGTTCACGACACCTTTAGAGGCGCTAGATACTTCAGCTCATTATTGATTGCCATGGTTGGCGGGAAAATTAGCTTCATTGATACATTGCTACATAGTGGCCCTGTTGCTTTCATCTTCCTTTCATATTCATTGTGCAGCAAAATGCATGCTTTGTAAGTGGCTGTATTTGACGCACTGTTATCTAGGATATCAAACCAGCTAGGGAAGCCTTTGGTCTCACGTGTGCAGGTGACCCAGGAGACGGAAAGTGGCCGCAGTGCATTGCAGTGTGCACAACAATGCTCAAGACGTCCCGTGAAGTGCCATAACAAAGGCCCGTTTTCGGAGGAGGAAAATCGGCGACTGCTGCAGCTCGCCGCCATCTGTACCAAGGGAGGCAACATTTGCTGGGAAGAGGTGGGTTTCATGGAATGTAGCCTCGGAAGGGTGCTGTCTGGATGGCCTGCGGCATTCTAATTTCTTGGTTGTGTGGACAATGCGGCTAAAGCTGCTTTAAAGCCCCCCTTAACCAAAACCCTTGGCCAGTTTTGTTTAATAAATTGAATTCATATAATTGGCAAGCTATAGAGTGCTAAAAAGACGAGATCAGAGAGAAAGGTGCTTACAACATGGGTGCTGTGGGCTGTTCATTGTACGGTAAATTACAGTCAAGCCCGCATATAACAAACCTGAACGTAGCGCAGCATTCATTTGTTATATCCGGAAGTTTGTAGTAGATGCCGTGAGTGCGATCTATTCGATGCCCAATCTCCGTGTTGTCTGGGACATGCATCTCGCGAGAGCATGCAACTTGCGGCCTAGGCCTAGCAAACGCCAGCTCCCGTGTCGGTAGTGGCTGCGGGTAGGGGTTGCGGTTTGGTACCGCGACAAACAAAACTTTTTGCAGTAGCTGCATTTTGGAAAAGGTCAAATCACTTTGCCAGTGAAGGCGAGGGCATGGATTTTATGCGAAACTGTCAGGTGGTGGTTCGCGGTAGTTTGTGATATTGTGCATGTGCCCGCAAGATTGAGCGGGGCACCACACAGCATCCCAAATTTTTGTCACTGTTTAGCACAGTTTTTGTGTGAAGCGGTTCCACAGAAAAGTTTCTATAGTCAAGGAGAGGTCTGAAAAGTTTGGTCAGCAACTCTTCACGATAGCGATTTCTCAGCGTTCTTTTTTTTTCTTTTTGTTTTGACACTTTTTTAACAGTGAGGATCCTCCAACGTTAGCCTTTCAACATTTGAAAAATTAAATGGACAAAAGTGCGCCAGTTGTATGCATTGATTCTCAGACACGTGTGGTGGCTTGCCGAGCATGTTTTACACATGCAGTAGTCTTTGAATAATGTTATTTTGCTTATAGTGCGGATATTTGCAAGTCCAGCAGCTTACATTATAAGTGCAGTGATTCCACTCCTGCGCCAACTGCGCCAAAGTGCGCCAAATTGTATTTACTGCGCCATCCTGATAATATCGACGAAAATTGCGCCAAACTGCGCCAAAGCCTCGGGTCTGGGGGCGTCTATCAACGGCAATCGCACCGCCGGCGCGTCAGAACATGTGCAGCTTGATCTTGGGGCTGCCAAAGTCGCAACAATGGACCAAGATTTATTCCGCTGAATAAATAGCGCTCGAGCGTGCGTCCCGAGCAAGCCACGATGCCGCGCTCGCAGGATCGCTCGCAGTAGATATATGGAACAATGTCGAATTTGGGATCGCTCGCAGTAGATATATGGAACAATGTCGAATTTTCCTTGCTTCGCGTTTATGGAAGAGCACGTGAACGGTGGAAACGCCTTTACACTTTTCCTCAGATATGCTTTATCCATGAATCTTCATCCAGAAGAGCCTTTTCGTAATTCCTTCCATCAGCACATCCGAGTTTGTAATCACTCTGCGGTAAATGTCCCCTAAAAGGCCCTGCCCTTTCGAGCTCACGTGCTAGGGTTCTAATTCGAATTTATGCTTGCTTTTTAAAAAATGTAATCTCATTAATAAAAGCCTATCTCCTGGTCGGAGCAGCCGCAAATGCACAGCTGTCAGTAGCGGGCCCGTCGCTGCCGGCCCACAGTGAAGCGGTTACGCCATGTTACACGTCCGCCCCTCGCTTTCGATGGTCAATAGCTGACGGTAAAAAAAAAAACTCAGTTTCGCTAAAGGGCGAAGCAATGAATGCGATACCAACAAATTGTATTGTTAAACGAAGTAAGGCTAGCAGCTAACTCTTTTGGATCCGATCTCGCGTAACTCAGCAAAACGCTGCATTAAGGGAATATGGCTGCTCCAGGAACCGAAGCGTTTTCGTGCTCTGAGTTCTCTAAACGCGAAGTAAGCGTTGAGAGCACAGCAAGTTTACGAACCGTCACCTGATGTCTCGAGATAGCTCGCGCGCAAGCGACTGCGCCCTTCGAACGATGCGGTCCCCTCCCCCCCCTCCACTCCCCTGGCGTCCCTTTGTGCTCCTTACGAAAGACGGGTGGGGCGTTTCCTCTCTGTTTGGTGAGCAATTGACGGCAGGCCCGCACGCGGGAAGATGTTATCTCAGGCGCTCTCCGTGCGACGGAGACAGACGGCTGCTTCAGCCGCGTTCGTCGCCAAAGCTCGCGAGCTTTTACCCGCGGCTAGAATGCACGTGGTGATGTTATTAATTTGGACTTTATACAAAAAATTACGGCAACGAAGACGGCAAAAATCCACCGAGAGTGTCCATATACTGGTATCAAAATAAAAATTTTAAAAAAATTGAGGAGCCACTTCATATGTGGAGGGGATGATAAGCGAAGCTGTTTCGCGCACGGCACAGAGGTGACATGGTGGAGGATAGCTTGGTATGTAAGGCCATGTTGTTAACGGCCAGGCTGTTAACGTTCAATACACAATATTATCGCGAAAGCCTTAGATGCTTTATCAAACATGAAAATTGACCGTCGGCGGCGTCAATCGATTGATGCAAAAAAAATCATCATGTGATGGCGTCATCATCACGTCATAGATCGTCAAAACTTGTGACGTCATCATGGCGTCATATAGTATAGTGACGTCACGTGATGACGCCATCACATGCCATCGTCGCTTTACACTGCTTCCGTGATCGGTGCTTCGATCATGGAGCTAGCGCAAAACCAGGTGAGGTGCAGAAAGCTTGCAGAGAGGAAGGGGGAGGATCAACACATCGATCGAGGAGAAAAAGAACCTGGCTTTCGCCTTGGAGAATGCATTAGGGACAGTGTGACTCTTTAGAATTGAGGCACTGCTGTACATCGCGGCGTTTGTCTACCACGTCTGCTGATAACCACATAGATGTATTTAGAGTGTTATTTCATAAAATGCAATTTTATTGAACCGGTATTCTGTTTATTTGTTAGTGTCGAAAATAATCGCCGAAGAGGTTAATCCAGAACACTCAACTGCATGAGCCCTTATTTTTTCATTAGATGATTTTTTTCCATGAGATTTTCAATGAATCGAAATATTTCTAGCCTTCATAAGAGCCCCATAATCATATTCAGAGGCTTGAATGTTAATGCAATATGCTTCTGTAATGCACTCCAGGATGTAAAATTTGCTGCACCAGAGTGCTCCCAGGTGCAAAATTTTCTGCGCCAAAGTGCTCCAAGATGAAAATTTTTGCTGCTCCAAAGTGCTCTAAAACGGAAATTTTGATGCTCCAAAAATTGCTCCAAATCAGAAGTCCTCGGTAGCATCACTGTAAGTGGTCTACACTGTATTGCATAGCTGCTGACGGGACTCCTTGCATGGCGTGAATCCAGCAGGGCTCTCAAACACACCGCAGCTAGTGGGCCACAGTTGCAAAATTTAGGCCCAGGATGGGACGGTGAAGCAGAATGGAGCTGTAGGGAGGGGGGTGGAGAAGTTTGAACAAAATTCCAGCTAACGGTGCCGTTTGGTCATTTCTGGTAGGAATTTTTCAGATGAGAAAAATAGCGATACTTATCTCCAAAATGACAGAAATGTGAACGCCGATTCTGAACGCCCTTTAGAGCAAGGGTGCTGCGTGTTTGAGACCCCTTTTATAAGGTTTTTTTTCCAAAGCAGTTTCAAGCAGTGGAATGGCTCTGTCGTAGAACACTTGACTGCCACGCAGAATGCCTGGGTTTGATTCTAGCTCGAACCCTAATTTTTATTCTTTGCATTCATCAGGATTTTTTCGCTCACTGGTGCCACCGATGCCACCAGATGATTCTTTTTGTCACGTTTTAATTCCTCCATGCAAAAGGGGTGTGTGCTGCCACCTGTCAGAGCACGGCAGAACACTAAACAAGAGCCAGCCGGCCTGTTGCAAGGCAAGAAGCGGAAGAGTATTGCTGAGAAGCTGAGCTTGTCCTCGGCAGTTCAATACATCAGAGATGCGAAAACGTGTAAGGAAGGGATCGATAATTCAGACCATATGGTGCACAGATGTACACCCGTGAGCAAAAGTATACGGACCATTGCCATCCGTATACCTTAGAGTTACTGTATGTGCTACCTTTAGGTAGCAGAGTTGCGCATAGGTCTGCCAAGCAACCACAGCTATGCGGCGAAACTGCTCTCCATTTTTCCATGCGACATGCCCACCGTGTCGCCGATCGACATGTTTGGCCTGCCGAAGACCGGTGATTAGCTTAACTGTCGACGTCTGGTGTCAATCTAATTCGCTGTAGCGGTGGCGTAGAGAAATACAAAAATTGGCCCAAGCGGCAGCTTCTCCGCAATGCATGGTTGCTAGTGGCGTTTGGAAGACAGGATGTGCAACTCTGCTACCTAAAGGTAGCATATACAGTAACTCTAGTATACCTTAGAGTCACTGTATATGCTACCTTTAGGTAGCAGTGTAGCGCATAGGTCCGGCTAGCAACCACAGCTATGCGGTGAAGTCGCACTTCGTTTTTGCAGGCGACATGCCTACTGTGTCGCCGATTAACCTGTCTGGCGTGTCGAAGACCGGCGATAAACATTGGCTGTCGATGGCTAGTGTTAATTCAGTTCGCTGTAGCGGAGGCGTTGAGAAATAAAAAGATTGGCCCAAGCGGCAGGTTCTCCGCAATGCATGGTTGCTAGCGGCGTTTGAAGACAGATGCGCAACTCTGCTACCTAAAGGTAGCATATACAGTAACTCTAGTATACCTCGGCCGTCTGCGCCATCTAGTGGTGAGCCGTCTGCTGTCGAGAGCATTTCTCTGACAAATTCCATCCGAGTAATGCTGTCTGCAGCTATTGCGTCTAAGCAGTGCTCTTGGCAGCAGGCGGCTCGCAACTAGACAATGTAGACGGCGATTTTGGCTCGCGTTTCCGTTGTCCGTATACTTTTGCTCATGGGTGTGCGTTTGACACTGTGTCAAATGTGCTTTCGAAGTGTGCCGAATCTACTGTTTCGGCCTGCTCTGAGATCTGTCCCATAAGGTCGAATGGCGGTTCCTCCACTGCACCAACCATGTCTGGCGATGCTTGATTGCTATTGAGTTTGAGTTTATTGGTGACATAAGCATTAGTTACATAATGCTTGTATACAGATGAGGGTCCCCGAGTATAAATACTGAAAACGGGACCCTCAGTTAAAAACTACAACAAAAGTGGAATTTAAAAATTTGCAGTATATTAGCAGGTGGTAAACAAGCGAGAACAGTTAAAATAGGAGATGAAATAACAGGAAACCAATAATATAGAATGCAATATGCTAAATACAATATAGAAAGCAATAATAATATTAATAATAATAATGTACCCTCCTGAGTCCCGGGTTAAAGTTAGGTGCACAAATTTTTTCAGAAAGTTCAGTATAGCTCGAATAGACCACGTAGGCAAAAAGTGTTAAAGCATAGCTTAGTAAAAGTTGGGGTTTGTATGTGGTGCAATGTCCAATATTTTGAACATCAGGACTTGAATTGGTCCTGATGTCTAAAATATTGGACATCAGGACAAAATAACACGGCGAAAATAATGTTGGAACGTGCCTCAGCTACTTAAAAATGATAAGCAAGCAAAAAAGCTTCAGAAATGCAAGGCAAATGTATTTGACTGAATACATAGTTTGACGAGAGCGGCCGTAGAAGACGCCACTGCTGAACGCTGCCATTTTGGACTAGATTCCAGGTGCGCCGCTGCATTGATTTTGTCCACACTTGACAGAGGGCACTAGTAGACGTTGAAAAAACTAAAAAAATAGTTTTCAACGGCAAATAGTGGGTGCTGGGTTTGGAGCGGGCGACAACGACTTGTCCAATATATTGGACAATTCTCTATAGCTGGGACTCAGGAGGATACAGGGCAAAAAATAGCAACAGGCAAGAACAGCGTCCATCTCGTCAGTGTGGCTTCAGCCTCAGCTGCTCTTCGATATTAGGCGAGCCTCAATCGGTTCCCCACACTTGTTCTTGCAGGTGGCGCACTTCATGCGCACCCGGTCCAAGAAGCAGCTGATGCGCCGCTACTACCGGTCCATGGATCCCAGCGTGCAACACGGCCCCTGGACAGCGCCGGAAGATGTCATGCTGCTCATTGCCTTTAAGCTCTATGGGGACATTGGCTGGTCAAAGGCATGTTACACTTCAAGAGGCCTTTCCTTGCATTTTCCGTGGCCCTGTGGGCACTATCGCTTTGCTTGCCATTTGAGATGCAAGTATGTTTTAGCCATTCTCTGCCTATATCTGTCTGCTCTGTCTCTATTGTGCTGTCCATGGTAGCTTAAAAGATGCTGCAACACTTGAACATGGTCAGAAAATGTGGCCGATCCGTAGTCGAGGCTCCTGGGAACATGGGAGCCAAAGCGCGCCACGCGGCCTGGAATTTATGATTAATTCTCAAAGTCAGCTAGAAATCACTCGCTGTTCTGTTGACAAACGATGCCATAGACTCAATTTCAACTGTGTCATAAGCTCATGGACAGAGCCATTGGCTGATTTGAGCATCTTGAGTTGCACAGTTACTGTGGCAGCTGGGGGGAGTGCCACCCCGTACCTTTATCCATTATATTGTTATAGAATTATGCAATATAGAATTACACCTGTGCACTCGTGATCATGCTGAAAGTGAACCTTGCACTCAAAGAAAGAAAGAAAAGAAAGTGCTCAAGTTCATTATGCATGCTGGCGTACAGACGTAGCTTCTTGCCCTCTTGTCATTCTCCCTGTGTGGATTTCAGCGCGCTGTAAGTACGACGGAAGAACGAAAACACTTTAGGCGTGCGATGAATCCCTGTAACTCCCCTTGCACTTGACGGATTCCAAAAATTTTTGCGGCAGTCAATTCATCAGATACAGTGAATGCCGATGGGTCATTCGATGATTACATGAAAAAATGTTGTAGAGACCCTTTAAGTAATGCTCTACCAAAGCCCATTCGTGCACCGTTCTAAAGTGTGTTCATTGACTAACCATTGTGACTGTGTGTTGCAGGTGGCAAGCATGCTGCCTGGCCGTACAGGCAACCAGTGCAGAGAACGCTACAAGAATACTTTAACCCAGAGGTGTGCCTCAGGCCCGTACACGCCGGATGAAGACTACACACTGTTGGAGTTGGTGCAGAAGCACGGAGTTGGCCACTGGACCAAGGTGAGCACGCAAGAGAGTTCAACAATCTGCTACAAATAAACATCTGTAGAAAAAAAGAATAATGAACCCTGTTGTGTGCAGGCCTTGCCTGCTAAGTTCGACAGATAAACTGAGCACGGTCGGTTTACCTTGATTATGGCGAGTCCCATGGTGCAGTTTCAGAAATATATATTATTAAGTGCGGAGCACCTTAGGGGCCTGGGCTGTCGTATGCTGTCATATGCTGTCGTCGTTTCGTGTAGCTTGACGTAACACTGGCAAGACCACTTATAGCATAGCCATCTGTAGCATATTAAGCGCACGCTCATGCCAAGAAGTCTTCTTTTTATTGCGATAACAATTGTATGGACACCCTCGGCTGGTTTTTGCCGTCGGCGTCGCCGTCATGTCCCGTATATGTATATATATATATCTATATATCAGCCACAAAGCAAAATAATTCAGAAATACTTTCCGACATGCGAAATCAAATGGGCAACCTCTCGCTCCGCAGCGCGCGGCGTTAGACAGCTAGGCCGCGAAGAGTACCGTCTTTCAGCATGCTAACGATGAGCTATTTATATATACCATTTACTTCAGCGTGCTTTCTTGCTCACCAGCGAGATTGCGCGAGCGGCGTGCTTTAAAGGTCATCACCCCGCTCATAGCGTCGCGCACGTGCGCCTTCGTGCACTTCGTCCTACAGGGCGTGGTCACCTGCATGCACGCTTATCTCCTGGATGGAGGAGGGGGGGCTGTATGGCTTGTGCTTTCACCGCGATGTTCACACTGAAGTTACAGAGCGTACAAAGGTCACTTCGCTCGCTGCAGCGGCTGTGTTTGCGAAATGAGCACGCTGCAGCGGCTGCGTTTGCGAAATGAGCACGCTGCAGCGGCTGCGTTTGCGAAATGAGCACGCTGTTCAAACAGAAATAAGTAACAACTGTGACACTTGATAGCCCAAGCAACATTTTATCTTTGGCAAAATGTCGGCCTGACGTCGCTGGCCAACTGCACTGTCGTTGGCCCAACCTTGGCACCCGATGTAGGGCCGGTCTCGGAGACTGACATTGGCCTCATGTGGGCCTGCGTTGGCACCCAATGTAGGCCCGTCCACCGTGGCCGACGAGGCTGAGTGCATGCCGCTCACGGGTTGACTAATGCCCGACCTTACATAAGCGTCGATTTACCGACGGCAGTAGGTCGGTTGCGGACGTTTCTCGCAAGTATTGCTCGGCTTTTTTTTTGTGCGTGTTCTAACAAAACGCATCAACTGTTTTTCTGGTATGTTGGTGCGTGTCGTATTTAATGTCAACGGGCAGTTTATAGAGGCATTTAACTCTATCTGAATTACGGGCAGAGTGCACATGTAAGACGGAATTAAACGCCTCAGCGGTCTGCACTTGTTAACATGTTAATACGTAACACACAATAAAAGAAAGACGTGAATATAAGTTTTCTCTCTTTAGGTCTTTATTTTGCAATTGTATAGTTGCATTAATTTTCCATACAACATTGTTCGCACGGAGCGTTTCAATGCATCAGCCCTTGTGCAACGCAACCGTACAGTCCATGTGATCACGGTATGATAAAGCTGACATATATAAATATAAAGACGGACGGCATTCCTGTTGGTTCGGCTCCCTTCTTTCGGCCAGTTCTCGTGCTCTTGGCACTGTGCGCAGATGTGACGTTTTACCGTCGAGATGTGAGACTTGCATTGTTCTGTCGGGAAAAACTGAAAGAAACAACAATGAATAATACTGTGAGAAAGGTAGACTATCTACTTGACCAGTTGCACAGACATGTCGCGTCTAGAAACTCTATTCACACAACTAAACAAAATAATTTTGTCGCTGCACAAATAACAAAAACACTGCACTTACAATAAATGCGAGTGTGCTGAAATTCCAAGAAGTGCTTCAAGCTCCACAGCGCACAAACTAGATAATATGTGGAGACAGGATGGATCGAGGTTTTCGTTGTTGGCTATGTCACTGGAAAACAAATGGTACAATAAATAGATTAATGAGAACACAATCTTACCTTCAAAGCGGCCGCGGGCCAGTCACATATTGTGCAGTCGGCATTTACAGCACACCTGCAACCAAATTCAATGTGAAAAGCGATTGCGTGAGACTTTTGTAACCAAGCATGCATCTTACCAGAGTTCTTTTCAGTTGGCGAGAGCAGCGCAGCACGCTATCCACACTACAGTCCTTGTTGCAGTGTTCCCTAGAGAAAACGGCAAAATATGTCACGGTCTTACAATAAGATGCCACAAATAAAAAACAAGAAAATCTGACATACCGTATAAACGCGTGTAAGGGTCGCACTTTTTTTTTCAAGAAATGAGGGCCAATTTTCAGGGTGCGGCCCATACACGCGACATTTTTTTTTAAAGTAAAAACGCACCAGTTAGCGATCGAAGAGTGTTTATTGCAGTATACGACATTTCTTGCGACATACGTGCTCAATCGTCGTCACTTGGCGAGTCCTCAGACTTGGAGTTCGAGATGAGATGGTGTGCTGCGAAGCGCCTTCACCCCACAAGCAGTCATCTTCCGTGCCATCCAAGCTGTTAGATATCCGGCGACTTCAAAACTTCGGGACACAATGTCCGTCGACACCGAGCTCCACGCAGATAGGGTCCACCCAAGTACAGTCGCCAAGGCTAGTCCCTTCACACGCAGCATGTCCGTTGTGAGTGCAAGACCATCATTCCGCACTTCAGTCACATAGCGGAGCAAGTCTTCTTCCAAATCGGGAAACTTGCACTGCTCTCCTCGGAAAGCGCGCTTAGTGCTGTTGGTGTTTCGCAAGGCTTCTTTTTGAGCACACCAACGTCGAATTTTCTGCCGGCGGCACGTTTCCCATGCTCGAGAGCATACTCGATCACCTTCAACTTATAGCCAGCAGTGTAGCTATTCAGGTACTTGCCCATCTTGCCAAAACGTGAACGCCGTGTAGAAAACAAGCTAGCACGAAGGTCATCGAACAGTGCAGAAAACTACAGCAAATGGCTGGCTGAACTGCACAAACCGAACAACGCGAACGCCATGCCAAAGTTGTTGATGCTAATGCCGATATGGATAGCGCCGATAGCGCGTTTGTATAGAGATGTGAGAAGCTAAAGATAAAATCCTGCTTTAACCTTTAGTTGGTGGGTCTATGAATACTAATAAAAAAGTTAAAATTTTTAGCCCACTTCACGAACATCTTAACACGAATAAAATCCAAAAATATATATATATACTCTGGTGACGATGATGATGGTTGCGTTTCCTTGCGCCATCTATCAACTACGCCTAGAAGCTTACGCGTGCGCGCATTTTGAATACGTATTGGTTGAGAAAAGTGTGGGTGCGGCCCTTACGCGGAAAAACGGGGTGCGGCCCTTACACGGGTGCGGCCCTTACACGGGTGCGGCCCTTACACGCGTTTATACGGTATTTGCCCGTCAACGAAGTCTTGGGTCCACGGACAAATATAACCTCCGTTCGCCTGAACATTTCTGATCTGCCAGCTAGAAGAGATGACCAGATTGACGCATCAGTTGTGCAAGTAAAATTTGATTTTTTCGCTAGACAAAACTCCCCATGCAATACACCGAGGAAATAAAATGCCACTTACGAGTTCGCTTCAAATCCTCGGCAATGGGAGACGGCCGCCTCCGGGATCAAGGCAAACGAAATGCCTCCGAGTGCTTGCCCGTCTCTGTGCACTGCTGTGCAGTGTTTCAGCACGTCCTCGCTCGAAAGAGCTACAATTTGGCGGGAACTTACGCATGGAGCTTGCTCCCCTCCCCAGCGCTGTGACAACGCGAGAGGTGCGGGGTCCGGCGCCCCGCTGCACGCCCCGCCTCCCTCTTAACACGACGGAGGCCAGCACATTCCGTTCCTCCTTTCAGGCCTTGTCATTCTTTCTGGGAGAGGGATGTGATGCATGTCTTGTGCTTTGGCGCGTGCTCCTCTCCGAAGCCAAAACCGCAAGGCCCCATTTCACCACTTTTTTTTTTTTTTTCGGAGGAACGCACATGTTGCTTATATCAGCTCCTTCGGGTGAGAAAAAAAAAGGCACGCGAAATTTCCACTGAAGCACATGCCTAAACATTTTAGAGCAGCGCTAATGCGTGCAAGAAGCGAATCGAATTTGAATTGAACTGTTTTCGTTGTTAACACAAAATATCGTTCGTACCCTAACATTAAGACAAATTAACATGAAAAACATAAACTGAGCATCAAGTGCAAATTTTAAAACTCTTCAGTGTGTGTGGACTATCAAATTCTGGCTCTGCAAGCGACGTATAGCTTATGACCGCAGAAATTATCGTATTTTTACGCTAATTTCGTGTTTATTTGGACATACATGATATTTTGAAATATTCATATTAACGCATATGGGCTATTAGCCTCGAGATCTTGGAGTGGCGCCCTCTCGCGTGTGACATCAGAGCGGGGACTCCGCTCTCGACCGCGCTGCAGCACCCGCTGCTCCTGTATGCGGATCGTCTGCTTCAGGCGGGAACTTTGTCGAACGAACAGCCTCGCGACGGTCAACTAACGCCTGCAACGAATGTTTTCGAGTGTAATCTTTAACTTGTTTTAGTTGCGGCCCAATCGACAGGGCCAAGAAATCCCCCGGATGGCCGACGAGTGCGCCGATGCCACCGGCCGCATTGATGGTAAGAAAGTGAAACTATGTGTGAGTGTTCTCCTCGTTATCTTGTTTCCGCTGTGCGATACTAATTAGTTTGGGTGTTTCTTTCGATATTTCAGTAAGCGTGCCGTTCTCCAGCATCTACAAGTATTTCGATAAAGCTTGTGAAAGGTTGCGGTGCCTCATCGAGGGCTAGGCGGTGTACGACGCAGGCCACGTTGTTCAATGCGCGGTAGAGGCCGTCAACGGAGATCGCATCACCGTCGCAGCTCTCGTCCTGCAAACAAGTGCGCAAGTGCCGCCTTGTTGCACACCCCCTGCCGATGCCCATGATCGCAGTTTGTCCCGTAATGTTGGTTCAGTAAGAACGATATTACGTCGTAGTTCATATTAACACCGCACAGGGCCGTCGCATGGGTATTAGAATATAACAGATAGTTAATCGCTGATTATACCACGCACAGGGCCACAGAGATTAACGTGGCAAAGGCAAGCTGGGTCGAGTTCCACGCCACGCAGCCTAACAAAAAGCTTAAAGAGCTCCGCTTTTAAAACAGTGTCTGCACTGCCTCAGGTGAGAATGTGCACTAAACAGCGGCAACAGGTTTCGTTTATGAATTTATGAGAAGCAGTCCGCTAGGTTCGAGCTTGGCTTCATAAGTAAAATACGTATGTATACCATCCAAATGCAGCCGTAGTCTCAGATATCCTGCGCCGCTCAGCTGAGATCTTGAGGCGCGCTTTCCTGCGAGGCGACTCCGAGGCCGCTTCGTCGGCTCCTTGTCTAGGGGCCTTCGCGGCAGGTTGTGGGACGGCACCGCACCTGCATGGTGTAAGTCGCCTATGCTTACAGCCTGCGTGCAATAAACGGCTCAAGTATTGGCGAGGCGCTTAAACGCGGTCACAAGCTTACCTAAGAGTGGCACGTACGGTGGGTAGCAGAAGTCACTGTCCGCGACGTGCTTGCTGCGCACTGTTGATGAAGGTGTGGGGCGCTTTCCCATCCTGAGCTTGACTATCCACTTCTTTAGCTTCGGATCTTTAGGATAGTTGTGAAAGCTAACGCCTTTATCACAAGCGGACGAAGTACACTGAGGCACGGAGCAGTACTTCACCATTGCTCAGCATAGCCGCGGAGACAAGCGGCCGCAGTTCTAAGAAACAAAGAGATGTAGTTCTGAATGAACGTTAAAAGCAGACCCACGGTTGTTCGAACAGTGTCAGTAGCCACCATACGCAAGATGACTAATTGAACTGCTTTTTTGTTGAGATTTACCACAACGGTGGTTTCAACACGGCGCTGGGCCTACGTAGCAGACGAAAGCATGCGAATCCCCGCTCTGACGTCATACAGGCACCGTTCGCAGCGCCACCATCAGTCGCACACCAGGCCAATAGGGAATCCAAGCTCAAGTTTGTGGCGCGCCGCGGCAGCGCCGCGCCGCGCCGCGGCTCTGTCGGAAAGCTCTGGAGCTTATGCGCGGCCGACTCAGCCCCTTTCACGGTAGCGGTAGCGCACGTGTGCACGCGTTCTTCTGTCGGTGCGGGTAACTCGGGGGCCGACAGCTCGGCACATTGAACCGAGATGCTCGCTGTGCGAAGCTGCGCATTTCCGCGATGGCAGAAGCGACCCCACGGAAGTGGACGCGAGGTGGAAGTATTGCTGCGTTGTGCGCTGCCACAACAGTGCAGACAACACCAAGGCACGCGATTCACGTGTGAAACTGTATCGATTCCCGGGCGTGTCGCACGTGAAATGAAGGTGGCAAGCGTGGATAGCTGACAGTGCTGTCCCGCCTTCTATTTTGGCTGTCTGAGTTCATCGCTTTCGTTCGTTTCGACTACCTAAATCGGTAAGTAACGCGGCGCATGCATGCAGCGACTACAGCAATGATTACTCGCTGTCTTCTCGCATTGTGAAAGTTCAGTTGCGGTTGTAGGTGAAACCACTTTGTGTTTTTATTCCCCGTAGTCGTGAGACTTACCCGTCGTTGTTGAATGTTCACACTCGCGTTATACCGTTAGCGTTGCGCGGTTGGTTGAATTCAACTGAACTTGGCACATTGTCAAAAGTTCAGCGCCTGCAATTCACGCGTCGGGAAGGCTGCTTTATCACGCCGGAACGGACGCCTGTGCATTTTCAGCAAGCTTTGACATCGTTCTGCAGCTTTGCTTTGTTTTTGTCACTTTATTAGTGTGATATATATTTAAGCCGCTAAATATAACTGGCACTTAATACATGCTTTGCAATTGCAACCTTGAAGTAACCACCTTCTGACTGTGCGATTTTCTAGCCGCGTTCGCGAAGCAGGTTTTATATGCCTGTCAAGTCGATATCATAAAAAGAGACTGCAGGCATGATGTGAGAGTCGAAAAAACGAGGCGAGCAGTTCATCTTGCTTCACAGTGGTTAAAGCTCAGCTAGCTGCCTCGCGTCTTAATCGGCGGGTGATTCTCCAGCGGCACGGAGGACTTGACTACAACCTTCTCAGGAAACAGTGCCATGGCCGTCTAATTTCTTTTTTTTGCACGCCGCAAACGTTTGTTCACGAAAGTACATGGCTGCTACTGTAAGCATGCCATATCAAACAACAATGATATGATTCATAGTCCACACCGCAGAACATCGATAGCGTGTACGGCTTCATTTCGGAGTGCATGTGGACCATTATTCATCTTTAACATGACAGAATGAGACTTACCTGGAGGTATATGTCCTACACGTTGTAATCGCGACTTGGGAAATGCATTTCGCTTTGAGTCGGGCGTCGTTGTCGTCGATCGTCTGCTCTTCACCGTTAACGTGATTGACGAGCCTTTCTCCTTTTATCAAGTTCGCTTTTCGGAAGTGCTTGTCCAGCTGTGAGATCTTTTTGAACCCGCACTGCAGGCAGTACATTGTGAGGCGCCGCGAGAGCTCTGCACGTGCACAGAAGCGGGCGGCAACACGGCGGAGAGAAGGGAAAACGCGCTGCTTACACCCCAGTTTCTATCTTTCTGCCAGAGATGGCGCTGCCTGTCAAGAGCAGCAGCGCTGCTAAGCGTTTTATGGGAAGCCTATTCCCGGAGACCGAATTAAGTATGACAATATTCGATTCGATCTTCCAAATGTTCAATCTTCGCACACTTCTATATGTAACCATTATATCTGATGTCCTCCCTTGTAAAGGTACGTGGCTAATGCAGCAGTAGATTAAAGGCAATGGAGTCATAAAAAAGCATGAAGTGTTTCAGCATTCCTGTCGTTCCGTGCGACTATGGTGGAGCGGACTTTGGCACTTAGTTTTCAGTTGGGCGCAAGTGAAGCTTTGGCGCACGTGTTTATGGCAGCCAGCTGCATCATCCCTTATTGGTCCGTTCGTGTGTATCCCAGAAAGACATGTGCGAGTTCTTTCTTCAGAAATAAAAGTGTTGTCTGCGTATATCGTGGTTTGAAAATGGATTTTGCTAGTTCTTTTATGATACAATATTTCGGGCGATACGAATATTTTCGCTCCCCCTTGAGATTCGTGTCACCAAGATTCTGTAATTTAATGTGTGCCTCTCACACACTGTGGCTCGTTACATCTTGCAGGAAGTCTGTTCCCCGATTGCATAACTTAATGCATCACTGAGTGTGAAGTAGGCTTTCACCTCCCAAGTGTTACAGAGAATGTAACATGCTGCGGAACTTTTCTTGCCTTCAAAGCCTCTGCACGTGACTCTCGTGCAGGTGGCACGGGACATGCCCTGGCGTGCGGCCAACTCAGCGATGGCGCGCTACCGGCGGCTGTGTGAGACCCTGGGCGTTGAGCAGCCAACAGTGGCCGATCTGAAGCTCTCCCGGCCAGGCCCTGTGGCTCCTGTGATGAACGCAGCGCAATGCGCTCAACTCACGGGCTTGGACAAGCGCATGGAGCTCTACCGTTACGTCTGCCGCCTGCTGGACTGCAAAATCATGAGGCGTGCTACCCTGATGCTGGTCAAGGTAGCCACGACACCCGTTAGCAACAGTAGCGTAAGATGTTGGGCTAGTTGGTACAGACTGTTTCACACTTACGGGAAAACTCGGAGCTCATGGCATCGTGATGTGGTGAGCGCTGGAGTCGGGCGGCGGCAGCAGTTTGCGCATGTGCAGACAAGAACAGAGTCTTTAACCACATCGTGGCATACGCTGGCCGCATTTTCTGGAAGCATGCTACTCTTGGAAGCATCGTGCAGATTTCATTGTTACTGCGGGAACTGAGCCCACAATCTTTACTAAACGTGCAACACCAACCTTTGAGCCTTCACTGGCAAAAGTGGGGTTCTAAGAACTTCGTTTGACAGCATGCTTCGTTTTTCTATTTTGAAGTCAGGATACTGAGAGTGTGCACGTACATTTCTTCACTGTGTGAGGTACCATAATACGCAGTGACAAGAAAGAGGCACCAAAAGCTGAGCACAACGTACTCGGTCTCCAAGCACTGCCTCAGAAAGTAGCCCAACAATGCGGCCAGCATGCGCTGCCGTAGCAGACGACGCAGTTCAACACTACGCCTTTTGAGCGTATGCACCTAGGTCAGCTGCTGCAGGTGCGTGACGGCAGCGCTCTCCGCATCGGGATGCTATGCGCTCAGAGTTTTCGACCTCGATATAGCGAACACGGATATAACGAATTATCGGTTATAACGAAGTAAATGAAGGCTAGTCTTGTCATATATGCAGTGTTACGAATATACGTTTATAACAAATTTTCGGATATAATGAACTTATTTTCGTGTCAGATGCGACTGTTATAATGAGGTTAGAGTGTACAGTCAAACCCTGCTACAACGAAATTGACGGTGCTCGGAAAAATTTTCGTTGAAGCGAACATTTCGTTGTAGTGAAATCGAAAAAAATATGGCTGACCTGAGCTAGTAGAACAGTGAAACTTTTATTTCCAATATTCAAAAAGTGTCTGCTGCTTCCTTTGCGTCCCCAGCAGCGTTACAACGCGATTCTCATATATGCATAGCGACGTCACGTTGAAAAGCACGCAGAAACAACGGCTTCCGCGAACGAATCAAACAAGCACGGGCGCGACACGAACTGCACAGTTGCACCAACACGCTAACACTGGCTATTCGCCGACAACGGCGTCATGCAGGCGTGCTATCGCGGAGCGATGACTTACGCCTTATTCTGTGCTGTTCTTATCCACCACTCGCGGCTGGCTGATCCCGTTGATAACGCGGACGAATTGTTGCTCCGACCACCGGTCGCACTGGCCAAGCGCGAAAAGCACGAAAAGCATTGGCATTGGAAAAGGCACCATACCGCGACTGCACCCCACGGCTGCTCGCGTCGATAACGCGGTTGTGGCGGATGTACCGTCGCTCTGACCACTAGCGAAGCGCGAAAAGTATTGGAAAGGCATTGGAAAAGCTATCGTTTCGCGATTGCACCCCAGTGTCGACAACTGAGCTTTGGCTTCGGATTGTCTGCGACTCAGAAGCAACTTAAGCTAGTTGCGAAAGCAGGGCTGTCTGATCGCCGTCGCTATCAAGCAATGGCGGCCCCCATGCTCAGTTAACAGCGGCGGTTTCTGGTGGTTCCAACACGCGATTCAGACATTGAATTCGTATTTTTATGTTCTAAAATGCATCAAAATGTCCGAGATTGTGTTTATTGCACGGTAAATTAAATTTTGGAGCCCGAATGGCATCGTCAAATTTCGTTGAAGCGGAACGGCAGCAGAAAAAGTGTTCGTTGTGGCGAGCATATTTATGCATTGACTCCTATGGACTGTTGACGGGGAACCGAGAATTTTTCGTTGTACCGGAAATTTCATTGAAGCGGAGTTCGTTGTAGCGGAGTTCGACTGTATAATGAAGATGTAAGGTGCAAGGGTTAAATTACTAGGGTTGTGCGAATATTCGAGCACTTCGAATATTTGAACGAATATTACAGTATTTGAATTCGCTTTGATTTGAATTTAAATTCTTGGAAATTTCGAAGTACTCGAAATGAACAAATAGGTGTCTGCATGTAACCCCCCTGTAAAGGTGGTTTCACTGCAGTAGAGGGGTGCTGTAGAGTGAATACACCTTTCCAGAAAAAATACGCACTGCTGCGAAGCGCCACTTCAAGGTTAAATGAACATATGTAATACCCTCACATCGATTCATCATTTTTTTAAGTTTAAAAGCTTGTTATACCGGCTTATATGTACTAAGTATAGGAACTTTTAAAAAGTAACATATTTTACAGGTCATCACTTGCATTCTACCGAAAGTCAAATCCTGCTACTATTCAATGTTGCTTCCACTTCCTTTGAACCCCCCCAAAAAAAGACATTTGTGCATACCTTGTTTCAATTTAAAAAAAAAAGATATTGTGCAGATTAGTCGGGTCATGACAAACATGCTCATTTTTCTTTATAATATGTGATATACCGTATTTACCCGCATAATTTGCGCCCTCGCATAATTTGCGCACCCCTAATATTTAGCCAGCTTTGCTAAAAAAAATATATTTACTCGCATATTTTGCGCTCCCCGCCCCGCTCGAGCCAGCTCGCCAGCGCGCGCGCACGGGGCGAACTTTGGACGGCCGCGCCGCCGCGCCCCGCGGCCCTCACCGAGCAGGCGAGCGCAGTCATACACAAGACAGGCTGCGAGTGCGAAGTCCCTTCTTCCGATTACTTCGTTCTATTCTCTGGAAACCGCCGAGACCGTACCAACCGTTAATCTGTTGACCGGTTGTCGGAACTGTTCGAGCGTTCTCCCGCCGTGAGAATGCATGCACGCGACACGGCACGGACTACTTTCTGCATCGGAGGCGTGCGAGGGCCAGTCGCGCCAACATTTTCCCGCGCTGACCCTCCTCCTCTGCGTCCGCGCTGCGACGCAGCCTTCGTTGATTTCGGAAGTTTAGGTTTCGCGATCAGCCAGTTGCGTTTTCACTGTTCTCTTGCGCTGAGCTACAATAACTATTCGGCAAAATTCAAGCTCACTGTTATAGAATTTGCCTAAGGAAACGGGAACCGTGCCGCAGAAGAGTTCGCTTTTTAATACATGACCGGGAAGGAGACCGTTCCGAGGACTGAAGCATGGAAAGTTTCCTGCCGTTGAAGAATACCTTTTCAAATATGTGCGAGAGCTTAGGCCCACCGGTATCGCCGTGCCGTGGCACCTCGTTACTCCCAGCATTGTCGCGAAGAGCTTCAAGAAGACGCCTCAACGCACTCGACGGAACCAAGGACGACGCGCTTTGGGAAAGCGGTGACAGCGGCCGCGGCAATGATTCTCAGTCGGACTTCTCAACCAGTGATTCTGACTAGACCGCGCATGACCGAATCTGGCTGGTTAAAGTACGTGCTAATTCTGTTAGAAACCCTTCGTTTGCGCTATAATTTATTTTCTTCTTTAATATATTATATCGCGCGTGTTAGGACTATATATTGTGCGTTATTTCAGATGTGCTCGCGAAATCTCTGCGTAATTTGCGCACCCCCTTTTCGGAGCTCCAAATTCGCGAAAAAAAGTGCGCAGATTATGCGAGTAAATACGGTATTCTATTCGAACTCGATTTGAAATTATCCGACCAAATCACTATTCGCTTCGAACCTAAAATTCACTATTCGAACAAGCCTCTAAATTACCTTCTCAGTTGACATTGGCCCTCTTTGTGTACTTTTTTTTTCCTTCTTTTGTAGTGTGTGCAGACTGACTGAGATGGAGCATGCTTGCTGTCACTGTTTTGAAGAGCTGTTCATGATCATTTACTTCAAATACCGTTCGCAGCCCCCAGTCTTAAAACCCTCACCAGAATCCACATACCGTGTGGACTTGTGTAAGAGACGCGACGCACCCATGTATGCCTCACCCTCAACTTGACAGCCCAAAATATGGAAGAAAAGAAAACTGCCGAAAACAAACCTGCAAAAATAGACAAATTCCAGCTTACCTGTTTGAAGTAACAGCGTAGTGTATATACTGTTGCATCGGGCGAGGAGGACCGGACTGGGAACCAGCGCTTTCCTTCTTTCTGGCTCGTGCACGACGGCGCGGAGTGTGCGGGCTGGTGCTTTGAAGAGTGATGTCTTCGAACAATTTTTGCGTGTTTTAGGTCGACCTGCGGATTTTGTTCTCTTTCATTGCGATGTCAGCCAGCACAAGGTCAACGGGACTCCACTGTGCCGTTTTTGGTTGTTCTAACAACTATAGGAAACTGCTGTCAGAATAAGTATGCGACGTGCATCGCCAAACGTGGAGTGTTTGCGGCTGTGCGCACTCTTCAAGGTACATCGTTTGTGTTACGTTACAGGTTCTAAATCGGCAAGTGCCGCAATATATACGGAATTCCCAGTGTTCCACGCAGTCAAATGTCAATCGGATATGGCCAGATTTGCGAACAAACATAAGCAGTCAAGTACGGCCCTGTCCGGTAAAGCGCAAAACATCTAAGTACTACTCGAGTAGCTACCTGACTTGTTTTCGCTTCGTTTTATTATTATATTTTGACATAATGGTGTTTGGTCTAACAGTTAGCTTCGTAGCTTGGTTCAACACGGTGATCGCTGCAGTGGATGTATACCGGTATTAGCACGGACGAGAAATCCCTCACTTCGCAGCGGGGTAACCGGCATCATACATTTAATTATTGCGCCGTACCAGCCTTGCAAAACCCGAACACTCAATTAACACTACATCAAAAGGACATGGCGAGATCTTTGTCGTGAGGTTGCAACTTCTGTAAGACAACGGGGTGTATCGTATACGATGAGCAATATGAAAGCCGAATAGTAAAAAAAAAAACGTGTTCTGTCGCTACGTGTGCAGAACAACTACCTCAGGAAGACAAATGTTTACGTGGTCAAGAACCATGTCCCACAAGTCTCGCAATGATATAGTACAACATATTTAATTCTCTTCTAATCACGATACAAAAACCACGTTGTTACACTTGTCTAGTGTTTCTTGAACTGCCAATTTTGCTGCTTATCTTTGCGAACAACAGCAAGAATTTCGCAAGAACAGTATATCTGGTATACGAAGTTATTTAAAAAAAAAAACTCGAATCACCTCCAATGCCGATCAGCTTGCTTTTTGTCATCATTTAGTGCCCGAAGAATGTAGACTTTCTCACTCAGCGAAATCTGTTTCTGCTCGTTCACCGTCGAAGGAGACGAACTAATGGCAATAAAAGCATTGCTATGTGCTTGCTTTGCAAACTAAAAGGGTTACTGATGCACAAATTTTGCTTCGGGCTTTTTTTTGCTGGAATATGTTGCTGGAGGCTTATTACTCAAAACGCGGCGCATAGCTTGCTGCAGCACATGACACATAAATAATTACAGTCTGCTTACTACCGACCAGTCTCAGTTTCGGTTTGGGGGAGCTTTGAGAACGACAAGCCGCCGGGTGCAACTAACGCCATCTAGTGTGTGAAACGGCACACAGAACTCTGACACGCTTCTGCGTTGCATTTCTGCACCATCGTCGTTATCGTCGTCTGGTGGAAACAACTTTCTTGAGGCTTCCACACTTTCTGCATGTCTGCTGCAGGTATGGGCTCGTGAGAAGCCGCTGAATAGTAGCCTGCCGGTGCAAGCGTGGCAAAAGCGCAATGGAGACTATGACATCATCATACTAGCTGTGCCAGCTCAGAGCTCGGCCGCAGTATGACGTCTCGAAAGTTGTCGGTCACCTTCAAGTCACCTTAGATGATGTCAGTGTTGAGAGGTGCGGCGTGTAGCGCTGGATCACGTCTGTGAACTTCAAAATTTGTATAAATTACCTCCCAAGCTATATCGGTTCTTAAGATTTAGTAGGTGATATACGCATCTTCATGGAAATCGATCCCGCAGGCCATCTCGGCTGTTCTGGAGTCGCGGGATCGAATCCCGGCTGCGGCGGCTGCATTTTCGATGGAGGCGAAAATGTTTGAGGCCCGTGTTCTTAGATTTAGGTGCACGTTAAAGAACCCCAGGTGGTCGAAATTGCAGTTGCAGTTGTAAAGCCTGTACCTCTGCAGTTGTAAAGCCTGTAGCATCATGGCCTCCAGAAAAAAAAAGAAAAGAGGGAGAGAGTCCTTCCATTTCTTTTTTTATCTCTCACACCATCTCAGATCTCTGGAGGAAGTTGCAAGGCACACATTTCCTGCACTGTGCCATGTTGTATGCTAGTCTACCCCTCCGACTGCCGTGACTTATTCACTGAAATCAAGGAATCCCCAGGCTTCAGGATGTAAGTTCGTAGTGGGTAGCCATTGTTAACATGACGCGGAGCTGATTATAACGATTGTTGTTCTGAAAAGTGCAGTATCTTGTACGTAGTAGCAAAATAATTTCGCACTGAATCCATATGCAGTCAGCGTGCTAAGTATTTCCTAAGGGGACACTGAATTGAAACAATCAGGGGTGAGACAGCTGCGCATATTGCGCATTTTTGATACGATTCCGTTTTCCTGCGCCAAGCTGCTCCAAAAGCATAAAAATTGCAAAAATTGCGCCGAACTGCGCCGAAACGGCCCCACAATCAAGAATTTTTCAAGCCCGCGTTACTTTCAGCGTGGGAAAACGTAACTTTAGAAGCAGCGTCAGGGATACGTTCGCAGAACACGTTAACGCGCCCAAGCTTGTCCTTCTACGCGCCTTTGTAATAGAGGCTTCCATAGTACTGTGATCATCGCCTCTGAGCGGTTGTAAATATGTGTAGTGTCCGAGCGGTAACGACGTAGTGTCCGAGGGGTAAGGTTTCTCGGCGCTCGCGACGCATTTTTAAAGGCGGTCCCTCACGAGGTGGCAGCGAACGGTGGCGCAGTGCGCTTTTGGTATCACCTATTAAAAGCGTGCGGTACACTTGACGCTACGCCACCCGCGCAGCCGAGCAGATAGCTGAAGGTGCTTTATTTTAGGCAGTTTTCGAATAGCGTACGCTAAGTTAGCGTTAGCGTTTGCGGCCCGCTATTTCCGTCACTTAACGAGAGCCCGCAAGCGGTTAGCGTACGACGCATGCGCAGTTGTGCGAAAAGCCAACGCAAAGCTTTGCGTACGCTATTCGAAAGCTTCCTGAGGGTTCGCCCTTCAGGGAGGGCAAATATTAATCGCAGCGCCCCTCCTTCCGATTAAGTCAAAGTATGGGCGGTATCGACTTTGCCCCCCCCCCTTCGTGCGCACGCCTATGGGGGTGGTCATACTGGCGCGTTCGTCGGTGGCCATACCGCTTTTGTTCTTTCCTGATGTTACGCGCGAAGGCGTCGCCCCAATCGCGTGCTAGTCGGAATCATTCATTGACCATTCAAAGACGTACTGCTATGTGACTATACAATTCTTGTGCAATGAGTTTTTATTGCGATAGCAATTATATGGACAGTCTCGAGGGGTTCTTGCCGTCGCCGTCATGTCCTTCCGGTATGAAGTCCAAATCGATAAGATCCCCCCGCGAATTGTATGTTCTACAGCGGGTAAAAGCACGCGAGCAGAGGCGACGTACGCGGCCGTGCTATGTGACTATACAATTCTTGTGCAATGAGTTTTATTGCGATAGCAATTATATGGACAGTCTCGAGGGGTTCTTGCCGTCGCCGTCATGTCCTTCCGGTATGAAGTCCAAATCGATAAGATCCCCCGCGAATTGTATGTTCTACAGCGGGTAAAAGCACGCGAGCAGTGGCGACGTACGCGGCCGTGCTATGTGACTATACAATTCTTGTGCAATGAGTTTTTATTGCGATAGCAATTATATGGACAGTCTCGAGGGGTTCTTGCCGTTGCCGTGATGTCCTTCCGGTATGAAGTCCAAATCGATAAGATCCCCCCGCGAATTGTATGTTCTACAGCGGGTAAAAGCACGCGAGCAGTGGCGACGTACGCGGCCGTGCTATGTGACTATACAATTCTTGTGCAATGAGTTTTTATTGCGATAGCAATTATATGGACAGTCTCGAGGGTTCTTGCCGTCGCCGTCATGTCCTTCCGGTATGAAGTCCAAATCGATAAGAATCCCCCCGCGAATTGTATGTTCTACAGCGGGTAAAAGCACGCGAGCAGTGGCGACGTACGCGGCCGTGCTATGTGACTATACAATTCTTGTGCAATGAGTTTTTATTGCGATAGCAATTAGATGGACAGTCTCGAGGGGTTCTTGCCGTCGCCGTCATGTCCTTCCGGTATGAAGTCCAAATCGATAAGATCCCCCCGCGAATTGTATGTTCTACAGCGGGTAAAGCACGTGAGCAGAGGCGACGTACGCGGCCATGCTATGTGACTATACAATTCTTGTGCAATGAGTTTTTATTGCGATAGCAATTATATGGACAGTCTCGAGGGGTTCTTGCCGTCGCCGTCATGTCCTTCCGGTATGAAGTCCAAATCGATAAGATCCCCCCGCGAATTGTATGTTCTACAGCGGGTAAAAGCACGCGAGCAGTGGCGACGTACGCGGCCGTGCTATGTGACTATACAATTCTTGTGCAATGAGTTTTTATTGCGATAGCAATTATATGGACAGTCTCGAGGGGTTCTTGCCGTCGCCGTCATGTCCTTCCGGTATGAAGTCCAAATCGATAAGATCCCCCCGCGAATTGTATGTTCTACAGCGGGTAAAAGCACGCGAGCAGTGGCGACGTACGCGGCCGTGCTATGTGACTATACAATTCTTGTGCAATGAGTTTTTATTGCGATAGCAATTATATAGACAGTCTCGAGGGGTTCTTGCCGTCGCCGTCATGTGCTTTCGGTATGAAGTCCAAATCGATAAGATCCCCCCGCGAATTGTATGTTCTACAGCGGTAAAAGCACGCGAGCAGTGGCGACGTACGCGGCCGTGCTATGTGACTATACAATTCTTGTGCAATGAGTTTTTATTGCGATAGCAATTATATGGACTGTCTCGAGGGGTTCTTGCCGTCGCCGTCATGTCGGTATGAAGTCCAAATCGATAAGATCCCCCGGTTGTATGTTTAAGCGGGTAAAAGCCGCGAAGTGGCGATACGCGGCCGTGATGTGAATACAATTCTTGTGCATGAGTTTTTATTGCGATAGCAATTATATGGACCCGAGGGGTTCGCGTCGCCGTCATGTCCTTCCGGTATGAAGTCCAAATTGTAAGATCCCCCCGTTTGTATACAGCGGGTAAAAGCACGCGAGCAGAGGCGACGTACGCGGCCGTGCTATGTAACTATACAATTCTTGTGCAATGAGTTTTTATTGCGATAGCACTTATATGGACAGTCTTGAGGGGTTCTTGTCGTCGCCGTCATGTCCTTCCGGTATGAAGTCCAAATCGATAAGATCCCCCCGCGAATTGTATGTTCTACAGCGGGTAAAAGCACGCGAGCAGAGGCGACGTACGCGGCCGTGCTATGTGACTATACAATTCTTGTGCAATGAGTTTTTATTGCGATAGCACTTATATGGACAGTCTCGAGGGGTTCTTGCCGTCGCCGTCATGTCCTTCCGGTATGAAGTCCAAATCGATAAGATCCCCCCGCGAATTGTATGTTCTACAGCGGGTAAAAGCACGCGAGCAGTGGCGACGTACGCGGCCGTGCTATGTGACTATACAATTCTTGTGCAATGAGTTTTATTGCGATAGCAATTATATGGACAGTCTCGAGGGATTCTTGCCGTCGCCGTCATGTCCTTCCGGTATGAAGTCCAAATTGATAAGATCCCCCCGCGAATTGTATGTCTACAGCGGGTAAAAGCACGCAAGCAGAGGCGACGTACGCGGCCCGTGCTATGTGACTATACAATTCTTGTGCAATGAGTTTTTATTGCGATAGCATTATATGGACAGTCTCGAGGGGTTCTTGCCGTCGCCGTCATGTCCTTCCGGTATGAAGTCCAAATCGATAAGATCCCCCCGCGAATTGTATGTTCTACAGCTGGGTAAAAGCACGCGAGCAGTGGCGACGTACGCGGCCGAAGCAAACGAGCCGGCCCATTGCCGTCGCTCGGATGCTGCATGCGATAACATCACCCCCGCTCGAAGGCCCTGCCGTCGAAGCAGACAGGAAACGCCCCGCCCGGTTTTTAACAAGCCTTAAAAGACACGAAGACGCGAGGGGGGGGGGGCGGGGAGTGTCGCGCGAGGAGCAACTTTGAACTTTGCGCGGGTCGCGATCACTGGCGCGCGCGCGCCGGCGCATCGCTATCTCGAAAGCCATCACAAGCGGGGCGGGCGGCTCGCATACGCTTTCTACGTGCTGCGCTCTCAAAGCGAAGTGACTATGCGAGAACATGGCTCCCTGGGGGCGGCCGTATTTTCTTACACCATCGTTTTATAGTTACGCGAGATCGGATACAAAACAGTTAGCTGCCAGCCTTACTCTCGTGTAACACTACAATTTGTTGCTGTCGCATTCATTGCTTCGCCCTTGCGGTGAAACTGTGACTTTTTTTTATTATTTGAGAACTGTGATGTTTTTTCTTTTTCTTATTTTCAATGTAAAGTGAACCTACTTGGAAAAACTTTTTTTTTTTATCTATTTCATATGTTGTTACCAGGGTTATATAAATTGCGTGGTTTGTAAAAGGTAGTGTAGTTCATACCTGGCAATAATCTGTTAAAAAAAGCTTTCTCCAAAGGCTCTTTGAATGTTATGTGTATTCTAAGCCGATTAAAATATGTGCTTGTTCCTCCAAGTTACTACAAATTTGTTTTTTCAAGCTCCAAAAATGACATAATAAATGCCGCTAACTGCTCCCAAACAAGGTTCTCCTGCTCCTAAATTGAAATTTTGCTGCTCCCAAAACTGCTCCCAAATCGATTTCAGCCGTCTCACCCCTGAACAATGAATCAGTTTAGATTAATAAATGTTACTCTGAAATCGATACCGTCGTTAACTTCGCCATCATAGCTTTAATAATGAGGGAGAAAATCAAGGTCAAAGTTTCATTTTTAAGTTTCGTTCCAAAATCTCTGCATGTGACGTCATGGGTATCAAAGTCTTATTTTTTTTTGTATTTTGGCAACATTAGTTCAACGAAATTTCCTGAAACTTGGTGTGCTGGGTGTCTGGCCCCCTTAAAGGACAGTGTACTTCAGGTTGCCAATTAGGAACTATGTAGGCTGTTGTAGGCGCCATCAGAACCTATGACATCATGGCGATGGGTGCGGGAATTTCAAGGTGATACCACCACCCGCATTTTCTTTTAGCACATTTTCTCACTTACCACATATCTTCTCGCGGCAAACAGTATGATTGAGGTATTGTGAAAGAGTAATTGTCAAGTACGAGAAAAATCAGTTTTCTCTTTAACGTCCCTTTAAAAGAAGGTTAATGTGAAAAGCTCATAATTGTGGCGTTTGGTGCACTGCTATTTCACCTGCCTCATTCGTAAGAATGTGACTTTTTATCTATAGGCATAGGGTTGACTGCACATCCGATATGTTTTTCACTCCCTATGTATCCCCCGCCCCTTATGTAATACCCCGAGAGGGGCCTGTAAGGGAAAAATAAATGGATGATGATGATGATTATGCACAACTGTTGCGTGTGCCCATGTGAGACAGCAGTGTGCTCTTTCCAGGGTCAAGACGAGAGCGTAGATCGGGAGACGTGCCTGAAGCTGTACCGCGAGATGCTGCGGTTTCACTGGGACAGTAGTACACGAGGAAACACGCGGCTGCTGCGTCTTGCGTTGAACAAGGCAATTGCCCAGTATGCGCAGCCCATGCACCGAGCCACGCTGCCCAGCTTGGCTGCCTACGAGCGCCAGGAGTGGCACGCTGTGGCCAACGGTATGCATAGCGTTTACAGCACTCGTAACATTCGAGCCCAGGGGACAAATGCCCGAAGGATAAGGCAGCTCAAAGCTTCTAAAGGGCCAGTAAACAGGCTCCAACATTCCTTTTTTACATCTCCCAAACGAGCTCGTCAATTCATGTAGAAAGCCACGGCAATCATGTTTTGTGAATATCAGCGCTGCGTGCCACGCAGATGCTCAATTCTGAAAAAAAAAAATTCCCGTGCACTTCTCCAGTGCCTGTCCAGTCCTCTTTGTGCGGAGTGACGTAATGTTGCCCGGGGGCAATTTTACATAGCACCGACTTCATCGATTGGTCTTCCGCACTATGAATAGGCGCCTGATTCTAAAATATCTACTCCAACTTAACACAACAAAAGTACTATAATAAAATTACATAGACGTTTTGCCACCTATGTGGGTGGCATCCTCTGTATACACTGACACCAACAGAGCGGAGGTCGCCCAGTCCACTGTTATTCACATATGTCCCTGTAAATGTCTGCTAGGGGCCCGCAGTTGTTGTTGCAAGCCGATCGGTCGAGACGGATGAACCACGATTCCAGGAGTTTTTTTGCCCCCATCTTTGTTCCCGAGCCAGCGTCGTCGCACTGTTGAAGTCGAAGGTATGCCCTGTTGTCCTGCAGTGTTCGACGAGCTCTGTCTTGGAACGCGTGGCATGGGTGGCATTAGCAACGTCCCCTTTGTGTTCCTTGAGCCTCATTGATCGTTTCCTGCCTGTTTCGCCAATGTAAGTAACGTCGCAATCTCCGCATTGTACTTTGTAGACGACTCCACTGTGATCGTTCGCAGGTGTGCGTCTTTGGGCTTAGCGAACACGTGTCCCAAGGTTTAATGAGGCCTAAAAACGATTTCTATATCCAGCGGCCGCAAGGCTCTCCGAACAGAGTCGGATATACCTTGAACGTAAGGAATAGACACAACTCTTTTCTCATGACGCACTCCTTGTTCCTTTTTGCATGCGCTTCTGGGTGTCGTTAATAAACATCCTGGGATAATGCCGCCATTCCTTATATTTTTGTTCGTACCTTATATCATACGTCGTACCTTATATTTTTGTTGCGTTAAGTCGGAGTAAATATTTTAGAGTCATGAACTCACCCAGCTTTTGGAACATTTTTGAATAGGTGCCTTGGCCCAGCGTTAATGCGATTTGGTCGCACAATTATCCAGCTTCCTCACTGTGCGCATATATTTCTTCATCGCACATTTTTGACCTTGCGTGTTGGTTGTTATTTCTTGATAGATTTTGATTAAACTTCCTGAGTTTATGTATATTTGTGTGCTAACTTCAAATATGCAATTATCTTTCTAGTATGATGTGTAGTTTTTAAAATACAAAATATTTCATGTGCCTTTTGGGGAGCAAGATTTTTTCTAAACTAAGTTAGCTACACAGTAAATCAGCATATCATGATAATCTGCAAACAGAACTGTGTGCAGTGCAACAAAAATGGATGTTCTAAACCCATTTGAACAAAAGTTATGGTATGTTGAACATTCACAAGTGAAATTTTAGTGTGAAATTGACTCACTCGCGAATGTTCAACATACCATAACTTTTGTTCAAATGGGTTTAGAACATCCATTTTTGTTGCACTGCACACAGTTCCGATTGCAGATTATCGTGATATGCTCATTTACTTTGTAAAGCAGTCAGCTTAGAAATAACCTTGCTCCCCAAAAGGCACATGAAATATTTTGTAATTTAGAAACTACACATCATAATAGAATTACTGGCCTTAACATTGTCACGTTGCTGTGACAACAAATACTGCCGTTAAAGGCGTCCCATAAAGATTGAACTCTTTTTTTTTTCTCGGCAAACTAATGCTCGGCAAAGCAAGCAATACTCGCAGCACAGTGACACCTAACTTAGTTGTCGCTGTTGAAAGCTTTATTTGCAGAACAATTGCGTCGGCTGCTTCGTGTGTGCAATCAAACACAGGATATGACAGCTAGTCATATCGTGTGTGCACTTTGATTAGAAGCTTTGAGAACATTACAGAAGCGCCTGTACATGAAGGTGTGTTATGACAAGAACAGTTTCGTAACGTTTGACAGTCACTTAATGGACGATTCACGGGAAGTACATAACTGAGTGCATGTGTGCCAGTGTGTATGCCGACCTGAAACATTGGCACAAGATGTTAGATCAATGGAGGTTTAAAGGAATTATTAAAGTGTGCTTAATGTGCTTCTTGAAAAAACTGGAATTGCACCCCAGTGAAGTAACATTCCTGGGGTGGTTGGTTTACTGTCCGAGCTAACCAGGTAGGTTAGGTTAGGTTAGAGCAACAACCAAGCGAAGGGAAAAGAACATGGCGACTGCAGCGAGTCAGATAAGCAAGGCATGCTGTTGGGCTAGTCGGTTCATGGTTTCAAAAAGGTTTTAAACCGCGCAATGAAGACGGGACGACAACAGGAACACATACACACACACAAGCACTTGTGTGTGTCTTCATCGCGCAGTTTAAAACCTTCTTAGAGTCAAATAAAGGGACGCAATTAAGAAGCTTGCAGGGATAAAATGGAACCACCTTGCGCAAGATAGTGTGAACTTGAAATCATTGGGAGAGGTTCTCATCCTGCAATGGACATAAAAATAGGCTGACAAGGATACATTATGTAGCATCATTTGGCTGCATGTTCTGAGCAGTGCCATGGCATTTTTCTTTTGCGGCAGTGCTGCACGACTTGCACGGCTTGCCTAGGCCACCTCCAAATCCTGATGTTGAGGAAGTGGGCACCGTACCCGTCTTTGAGGAGTTCTTCTCCAAGGAGGTGCTTGACGTGCCGGAGGGATTCCAGTCTAACGATAGCAGTCTTGTGCTACCTCTGCTGCCACCCAATGAGGTATGACTAGACCACGCTGTTTGCTTGAAATGAGGGCTAGAAGAATAGAGAGGTTGCTTGCAACTTATGGAGTAGTAAAGTAGACGTACCAAAGTTAGTAAAACGGGCCCGTTTCTTCGTTAGTCAGGTATTTAGAAACTCTGTGATTCCACTCTTGTGCCAACTGCGCCAAAGTGCACTAAAATTGATTTTATGAGCCATCCTGATAAAATCGACGTAAATTGCGACCAAACTGCGCCAGATCGATGGTGCCTATTACCAGCATTCGCAGCGCCGGAGCATCAAAACGTGTAGCTTATCTTGAGGCCACCAAAGTCGAAGGCACGGACCAAGGATTATTCCGCAGAGGAAACAGCACTCGTGAGCAACGTTTGTAGATACTACAAATGTTGCTAGCTCTTGCATACCGATAAAGCCACAACGCCATGCACGGTGCCAACGCAGCTTCTGTTGTACACTGCTTAAGCATTTCTTTATAACTACGACATCTGATCATGTCTCTTGTTAGTAGAAGCGCACCGTCAGAATTACAGAAAATTGGTAGAGTTGAGTGACGTTTTCTTTGCGGAGAGTGCTGATAATGAAATTTCATTTTGTGCTCAATGCCACACCGAGAAAAATGGCTTTACCATGTGCCACAGAGTTAGAAGCCATCCCATGTAACTCTACAGACAACTGCATAGGCCACTATTTCTGGGGTCCGGCAATGTATTCTCGTTAAATCAGTATTTCAGGTAAGATCGTTGTTTGGGCTAGAAGTTTGATGTGAAATATATATATGAGCTTTCTAGCATTGTTACTGTGGGTTCCTGCAGCAAAGAAGCACTGATTCGAATTTCTGACCATTGAGTAACGGGAAAAATAACATGCGTTACTTTTTTTCTGTAACGGTAACGCATTACCTTTTTTTGGAGGTAACGTAGGGCGGTAACGCGTTTCTTTTTTATTAGTGTAACGAGTAACGTACTTAGTTACTTTTTTTCGGTAACGCTTACATCACTGCCTCCCACCAATAGTGATAGGGGACTCGGAGAACCCCTTGCTAGAATGTACAGTTGTGTGTAGGCAAAATATGCAGGCTGCCATGTGCGCCATAGAGTGATATTACATATGTTCACATACAGTTATATATGTTATTATATAATATGTTAACCCAGTAAAAGCTTGTTCATTTGGATTTCACGTGGCCGGAAAAAATGTCCGAATTAACCGTGTTCGAATTATCGAAAGTATCAAGAAAGCAATAAACAAATGTCTATTACATCAATACACTTTCGTTTTCTTCATGAATACGTAAATCCTGTACTTACTTTGCATACGAGCAGTGTAAACGCCGCAATTTTCGCCACTCGCGACTTTGTTCACAATGTGACCGCAGCTCAAAATTGCCTGCAACGACACCAGGTGAAAACCTTTGGGGTCCCTGCACGTATGTCCTCGCATCTGGATCATGCTGCGCAAGTCTCTGTCACACCAGACCGTCGAGACTGTTCAGAAAAACCACCTTTGTACTTGATATCATGCTTACTATAATATAGTGATTTCGCAAATAATACTATGTACATTAGAAGTGCCAACGCTTTGTTTCACTTTGAGCTCTTTTACGTCGCATGCCGCCGAGCACAGTGGCAGAGCTTGGGGATCGCTTTGTTCAAGTGTGCGGCATAAATTGAGCAAATAAAAGCACCTTTAAATATTATTTCGCCTGTTTGTATAAAATGATGTTAAAACAAGCTAACAGCGGTCTTTTTATCTCTCCCTGTTTATTTACCTCTCCATCTTTGTTCGAATAACTGAGACACCTTTGATGTAGCCAGACTTCAAGCACTGTTGTGCAAGCCAGCTTGATAGCAAAACACACTCTCTGCAGAGGCTTGTGATTTCTAGGCCAATCGGTGGCGATTAAGTGCGGCGCTAATTCATCAGCTGACATAGTCTGTTCCAGAAACGCTGCTGGTAGCTCGTTTCAAGCACTGTACCGTATGTAATTAAGGCAATATTCAGTAATCATTTAAAGAAATTGGCGCAGCTTGCACTTTTGGTGCAAGGCTGGAACAGCGAATCTGGGTGGCCTTCCTTGCTTCTTTTTATTCTTCTCTTTATTATTGCGATAGGAATTATATGGACATCTCGACGGGTTTGTGCCGTCATCGTTGCTGTCGCCATGATGTCCCTCCCGTATAAAGTCCAAATTGATAAGATCCCTCCCCCCCCCCGCGCATCATGTGTTCTACCCTGGGTAAAAGTGTGCGAGTGGGGGCGATGAACGCGGCCGAAGCAGAGATCAAACGAGCCGGGCCATTTCCGTTGCTCGGAGGGTGCATGCGATAACACCACCCTTCTCGGGAGGCCTGCCGTCAAAGCAGGCAGGAAATGCCTCGCCTGTCTTTTTAACAACCATGAAAAGACGCGAGGGGGGGGGCGTTGCGCAAGCAGCCACTTTGAACTTTGAATCTAAGGGTGCAGTCGCGCACGCTATCTCGAAAGCCATCACAGCAGGCAGCTCGTATACCCTTCTACGTGCTGCGCTCTCAATGCAAAGTGAGTATGCGGAGAGCATCTCTCCCTGGAGCGGCCGTCTTCTCTTACACCAAATTTTGTAGTTACGCGAGATCAGATACAAAACAGCTGCCAGCATCACTTCATATAACACTACAATTTGTTGCTATCGCATTCATTGCTTCGCCATTGTGGTGAAACTGTGACTTTTTTCTTCTCCTCTTTCTCATTTTTTCTATTTCGGTCTTACTTTGTAAGGTCCTAATTGACATGTTATTAGATTGGTTTTATAGTCTTAATATGTTATAAATTAGCTCACTTAATTAGCAAGGTCTCCATTAACATGGAGTTGATTGACATAGCCTTCATTGGCATGATCTTAATTACACGGTCAAATTAACAAGATCATAATTAGTTCACTCTAATTAGCGGATACTTAATTAGTATGGTCTTAATTACTAGGCCTTAGCATGATATGGCTTAATTAGCTTGGTCATAGAGTACCTTGGCTTAATTAGGTCAACCGCCTAGCTAATTAACTAATCAGCTGGGCACACCTGTTTGGGGCCCATGCAGAAGGTGAAGAGGATGAAGAGCAAGGGCGCCGGCCAAGTAATGCGCTGGAACTTAGAGGCCGATCACGGTGATGATAGTTTTCTGGTGACACCACACAGCATAACGAAAAGATTAACAGGTCCGTTGTAAAAAAAATCAATACAATCGACTGAGAAGTAAAGAAGCTGGCTTTCGCCTTCGAATCGTCTTATGGGAATGCATAAGAAAAGGCGGCGTTACTTTTTAGCATCGATGAGATGAAAAATTCACGAACACGGGTTGTCGCTGGAGCCGACGTTTCGACAAGGGAAGTTGTCTGCAAGGCTGCAACCTTGAAGAAGACAGGTTCGCTTGTCGAAATGTCGGTCCCAGCGACAACCCGTGTTGACGAATTTTTCATCTCCTTAAACTTCCATCTTCCTCCAAACTTCTGCCTTTTTAGCATTAAGGTACTCTTGTATGTCGTGGCATGTGATATAAAAAGCAATTTGCCAAATTTCGCCAGCTTCGTTATATCGAAATACAACTTTATTCTCGGTAGTAGCCTACCTAAGTGAACTGCTCAGAATGCTCACTCTCATCTCTATTTTGTTGTGTTAAATATGAAAAACCTCTACTACTTATTTAACACCCTCAATACCTGCGTGCACTGCACAAGGGAGTGGAGAAAAGAGTAAAAAAAGAACATTGAAATTGGTTTGTTTGATGCTGAGGTAAACAGTTTGTCCTCCTCTGTTGACTTAGGTAGGAGCTGGTAAAGACAGGCTTTCTGATGACACAAAATCTTCATGCAAATCACACGAGCATAAGACATGGTTACAGTTGGCTTGGCTCGACTGCTCAGCTAGATCCCAGAAGGTAAATTTGACTGCATTTATCGACAGTCGACATAACTGTTAGTCTCACAGCCCTAATGAAGACCTTTTTGTTGTTACAGTTGTAGACAGGTGGTTTGTGGGGCTTGCACGATTTGGTTGCAAACTATCAAGCATTGAGAAAGCCTTTTCTGTCCCCTTTCCTTGTTGCAGACCACGGTACCTACCTTCGGGAAGCTCTCGGATCGTTTTGTCAACGGAAACCTTACCGAATCCTTGTCAGCCTTGCAAGACGACAACTCCTTTCCTGAACTCTCCGCAGCTCTCGATGCCAACAGCATCGAGGACATTCGCTGCACCGAGTGCACCTCGCGAAGCCTCCTGGAGCTCTCGTCCATCGCCGCGAGGGCTTCGCAGGAGTCCTGTTTTCGTTGCAGCGAGCTACGAGCAACGCGAAAGAATTTCGAGGTTCTGCAGGCACGTTTCGTTTCGTACTTTTTCTGGCCTGCCCTCTTGGACACTGTGAATGTTGCCGAGATGGTGGAGCTCCCTTCAGGTACGTACGAGAAAGGCCCCAAGAAATATCGCAAGCGGAGCAGGATCAAGAGACCATGGGTGAAGGAGATGTGGAAGGAGCGCAAGCGACTGGCTTCCGCGGCAGCTGTGGCTGGTGCTGCGGCAGAGGGCATCGATGCTCCGCAAGAGGACTGTGACGGGGGACCCTCTGGCACTTCAGCCATGCTCGCTTGAGTGCATGTGCTCTTTCAAGGACAAAAACATTGCGGTTGTGTCATAAGACTGTCACTCACTGATTGAATCTGAGTAATATCATTTCAAGCACAGAAATGTTGCCTTGTCAATATAATGTTTGATTGCTGTTCATTCATTTGTTTTTTCATCCATCTCATTTACGCAGAGTTACTCCAAATCAAGTACAAATTTTCTGTATGAAATGAAACCGCTTAACTGATCTCGTGCGCTACCGTATTGCAGCGCTATCAGCTGTGTCGTCGAACGTCACCCTCACTTGTCAGGGATGACGGTGCTTCCTTGCTGTGTGCTGCCATCGAAAATGCTGACGTGTTGTGAAGCCAGTGCCTAGATTGCACCACTCATTTTGCCTGTGCACATGGCTCTTTTGCTCAAAGCACAGTTGATAACACTGCAATACAGCAGCACATGAGCGAACTCATATGGTTTTATTTCATATTTTGCTAGCTTCCTTTGAACGCTGGAAAAGATAACCATGCAGCATGTATGTTGCCACAAAAAAGTTGTATCGGTCGTTTTGGAATGCTCTCTGCGACCTAACGAAATGTGCTTGGCCCGAAAGTAAATATTGAAAATTTGGATTATTGATCTTAGTTAATTAAGTGCAATATAAAAATACCCTAACAAGCATCAGATGACAGCGAACCTTATGTTGTTGCTTGCATTCAGTTGCTGATAATCGCTTTTTCTAAAATCATTGGTTCTCATTACGTGAAGCACTCAGTACCTATATGCAGTATACTCAATAATTCAAACTTGAGGGGACCTCAGGACTTTTTGAATTATCAGAACTTCTCATAAATATGTCTCAGGGCAACATACCAACTAGTGTTGTGATGTTTATCGTTTCCCACTGCCGCAGTAACATCACAGACAGCTCTGCATGACTACCAGTTAAGTTGTTAGACATGAGCAATCATACTGGTACTCGTCGTATTATACAATGGGTGCACACGAGTGTACAGTACAGTCCACTCTTAGAGGGAACACGCGAGCGCGTGGCTGACAGCCCGCGCGGCGCTCACTAGCGGCGAGATTTGCAAATGCGGCGCATGCGCATACACTTGTAAGGGCAGCGCGTGCCCGGCGTCGTCTGCTACTTCTCCGCCCATGCGCCAGGCAATTCCTGGAAAGCGCTAGAAAGCGGTTCTGTTTTTTCGGGGTGCGATTTATCTAGCCGTCACTCTGCATTCAATAGGCAGAAAAGCAAATATTCGCATTTGTCTATTGCTGCATTCTTTCGTAACATTTAACTGGACTGGTTTCTAGGCTTGCTGAAGCATCATGTGCAGAAGCTCCTAAAATTGACTATTTTTGACAAGATTATTCTGTTACAACAACACATGCACACAATGAAATAAGGCGTGCACAGAACGATACCTGAAGGTCAACTTGAAGGAGACATGTCGTTGATTATACTTTTTGCGACAGAGGATATAAGCGGCAAGACCTAGCCACAAGACTGTTTGAAGGATGCAAAGCTGGTGTGTTGGTGCACGTCCATACTCTTTTAAATGAAAAAAAAATTCATCTTGTGCAAGAAAAACAGCACCAAGGGCTTGCGCAAGCCAGTTATACATTTTCACACATTGCTACAGCAAGTGGCCACTATTGATAACAGCCAAGGCAATTGAAGCATGATGCAGCGAACATATATACTAAGCTTGGCCTTCCGAAAATAATATAACTGCCTATTCAACAAGCGTAAGGCAAAGTTGGTATCGCTTGCTCCTAAATTCGAAAACAAAAGGATCAGCACACACAGAGCGCTGGCGCATAGAAGTAGCAGACGACGCGGGGCACGCACTGCCGTAATGAACCTGCGCGCATGCGCTGCATTTACAAATCTCGCCAGCAGTTAGCGCTCCGCGGACAGGCTACCACGCGCCCGCGTGTTCCCTCAAAGAGTGGACCGCGACAGCTTGTAGCCTCTTACTATCATTAGGACGCCTTTCCGCATGACACCAGTGCACTGCGGCGAAAGTGACTATGACGCTTTCGGTACTCAATAGACCAAGGCCAGGGCACTTCAATTTTTTAGGGGCGAAGCACCTTAGGGTCTTGGCTAGTCCGCGTGTCACGTCGTAGTCACGGTCCACCATAAACGGGTATGCGCCAAAAAATTGGGTAAATCCCACTACCCGACCATACTATGCATGCTTTGAGTTAAATGTTCGTTGTTACTGCCTAAAAGATTATATGTTTGGCTTAGCAGCGCTGTCAGAATTCCCGACGAAATTTACGAAGGCGCTCAAGTTTCTTATCTAAAACCAGAGACACAAACGTGTGTCTCTACGGTAGTCATCCTATTAATTGAAACACCACTTCTTGAAACAACGCAAAGTGATGGTGATTTACTCGCCACCAGTCCACTGAAAATGAAGGCAACAGTTAGCCCAACACAGCTGACGATGTTAGTGGAGCTGAAACACCCTTCCCTACATCCGTAGGGAACTGAAACCGGGCATGTAGGAAAGAAGCTCCTTAGGGTGAGCTGCATTCCGACGCAGTTTTCCGACGACGTTAGTAGAGCTGAAACACCCTCCCCTACATGCCCGGTTTCAGGCTCGGCACCACTATAGTGCCTCATCAGAGAAATCTCTCAAAACAATGTGGCGAATTACCTCGGTCAGGCCGTTCTTCTTCTGTCTCTCATTGCCAGTTAGCAGCAATTTTGCTGTGGGAAACTGCGCTCACTGCATGCTTCGCCTCTCCCCAGGTTTCTCGTTAGTGGAGCTGAAACACTCTTCCCCACATACATAGCCCCTCCCCAATTTTAACGCGAAAGTTTTATGCCGGGGTTCACCAAGACTTTCATGACGTATTTCCGTCACGGAATACGTCAGGAGTCGAACACAGCGACCTCTAGGTCCTGGACGATGGCGGGCGGGCGATAAGCCCACTGAGCTACCACCAAACACATAACGGAGGCTACATGAATCGCGCCTTTTATCTTTCGCACCTTCCTCTCACAGTGCTCTTGGATGAATGAACTGATGCTAAGCGTCCCCTTTATAACGGGCGGTCACATGTGTAAAACCAAGCTCAAAAAAAAAAAAAAAGCTTCTCGTTGCCCTCTGCAATCAGCTCGGGCAACGCGCGGTTGCTACGAGCGTCCCATTCTGCGCGTTTCCAGTAGAAGTGTGATTTTCGTCAACTCTTTAACACACCGCGTGGTGGCGGCTTTAGCCCAAGCTTCACTCACAGCATCTATCCATATAAAAAAGATCCACGCATCTCCATGAAGTGAATCATAATGAGTGGGCGAAGCTCTGGGTATCGTATGGGTGAGTATAACCATACGTTACCCGAGCTTTGCCCCATATAATGTAAATTGAGTGACGTAAAGTGACATAAACAGTGGACGACAAAGCGAGGTTCTAAGGTCCATAATTTGTAGGTTAAAGTCGCCGACTAGTATAAAGGGTTGGATCTTGTAGGTGTTTTATATTGTTTTGTCACAACTATGATTGTGTTCGACTATTGTAAATCTTTTTTGATTCACGTACACACACGTTTCGACTATAGCAGCGGTTTTCTATATACCGTGACAGCGGACAGAGAGTCGACGGCAAAGCTAGGTCCTATGTGTACGTTGAACTCGCCGACTAGTATAATGGGTTTGTGCTTGTAGGTGTTTTATATTGTTTTATGACAATGATGAGTGATATCAGTCTATTGTTAAACCTGATGTTTCGATTTGACACGGTGTTGTGCCGTGCGCACGGACGCCATATGGACAAGCCTCGGCCTTAAGGTACTTCGCCCCTAAATATAGCTCTCCTACGCTCGCTTGGCTGTCGCACCGCGTTTCCCGCTCGCCCTGTGACAGTTAAAGGCCAGGCTAGAGGGAAAACACGACGCTCATCGCGTTTCTCTTCACATTTCACGGCGCTTTGAAGGAGTGCATATCGAGAATCAGTGTTTACTATGTGCTTGATGCCATCTTTGTGCGGGATTCACCATATGCGGTGTCCAGCTATATCTTGACAACTTCAGCTACCGCAAGGGTTAAATCATGATCATGGGCGTCAGTCCTCGGTACGGAGATGTGCCGCTAGGCGTCAACGTGGTTGCGTCAACATCAAGTGGTGCTATATCTTCCAAACAACAATAGACGTTGTACAAGCTCGCATATACCAATGCACTATAAAAAATCAACCACTTCTGTGCAGGGGCGTAGGCAGAAATTTTTTTCGGGGGGGGGGGGGGGGCACCTCCTTGATTTGAAGTGGGGGCCGGGCAGGCAGATGTGATTAAGTGTCATTTTGAGCTCTGTATGCCACAGCGAAAAAAAATTTAGTAAGGGGCACGGGCCCGGTATGCCTCCGCCCCCTGGCTACGCCACTGCTTCTGTGACACGTTTAACTTTCGTGTTATACCGCTTCCTATGACGGAGAGAACAGACATGTTTTTTAGATGCTAAGCATATTATAGCGGCGGTATGTCCCGCGGCGTCGGCGTCCGCACTCACACTACGCATGCGCCTCTCTCCTCTTTCCCTCTCTCTAACAGCTGCGCGTTACTCTCTCCACTCCCCTCCTACCCTTGCACTTCTCCTGCGTCCTCGCTTCTGCTCTCGCGGCGCATGCGTTAATCTCCTCTAGTCTCCTCTCCAAGTGTGAATATAAAGCGGGTAGGGCGCTGCGCGCGTTCAGTTTAGCGCTTGCTTCGGTTCACTCCGCTTGACTCCGTTGACGCTTCCAATGAAGTGTGATGGTCCGATGAAGTGTGATGCGGGCTCGACATGCCGAAATTCTCTCCTGCGCAACGCCGCGATGAGCGCCAGCGCATGCGCGTCCCCTCCCCCTCTCTCCTTTCCTACGCTGCCCCCCTCTCGCGCGCCTGTCGACCGCGTTCCCCGCTCGCCCTGTGAGAATTAACGGCCAGGCTAGAGGGAAGACGCGACGCGCGTAGCGTTCCTCTTCGCGTTCCACGACGCGA
>NC_051182.1:94988144-95033144 GCF_013339695.2 Rhipicephalus sanguineus | reverse complement strand
GGTCGCAGGAGTTCAGGGACGGGACCACGATCGGCGAGAGGCACGAGTACGTCACGGACGGGCGAACCACGATCGGTGAGTCCAGGGCATCGCAGGCGACGCGACCGTTCTTCATGAAATCCTCTGAGCAACTCCGTCTAATGAAAGGAGACCAGCATATAGCGTTGCGATTTTGGGAGAGTGCGCAGCGCCTTCGAACAGAAGCTTAGTAGGAAGTGTCGTATGCGAAAGAAACACACGTGTGCACGTTGAAAACAAAGCAAAAACACATGTTCTTACCTCGATGTGACACAAGGAGTGAATGAGTCGTCTAAAAAAAAGAAGAAATTTGAGAGCTGTCCGCCCACGTGTCAAAATGATGCTCCGCAGAACTACATAAAGAACCCAAAGGCGAGTTTCTTGATATGGAACGTGTTGGCACGTCGGAAGTACGCCGCGTAAACAAGAGTGTCTTTGGTTATGCGAGGCGGGAGTCAGGCAGCCCGAAGAGCCCGCATCACAAATGCTAGAGTTTCTTGAATATATAAACAGCAGCTGACTTGACTGTTGCATACTCGACTGACGTCAGTGGGAGGCAAGCTTCAGCGTTTGCGGTGCTCCGCGTCATCGTCGAGAGAGCGCGCTGATGCAAAAAAACTTGAGATGCGCGCCTGTTTCCGGATCCACCAGCTGCATACGCTAATACGGTGATGGAAAAAGTTTCCGCGGAAGCAGCGATGCATCCAAGGCAGCTCAAGTGCGCGTCTCTTTCATGAAGCTTTACTTCTTTCTTGATGTTTTAGTGCTCTTTTTTTACGTTTTTTTTCTCATAGCTCCTGCAGCAGAAGAACCCGATCCCTGCACAAGTGGTTATTTTGCGTTTTATCAGAATGATAAGCGCTACTACAAAGTCTATGGACCTTTCGGGATACCTAATTTCAGTGAACTCGAAGTGGGGTTTAGTATAGTTTAAGCACGCGAAAAACTTTGAATAACACAAAAAAGACTGATTTACTGTCGCTATGCTAACCAAAATTTTTGAGCAGTCAATCAATAGAGGCACTCTACGTACCCTATCAGTTGTAGGTTGGAAAACTGGTTCCCCGCCACAAATCTGATAAAGAGCTTAGCAACCGACTACGCCGCCACATTTCGCTCACTTGTTGGGCTGCTAGGCTATAGAGTGCGCGGGCTCTGTTCCCGACCACGGCGGCCGCAATTCAGTAGGGCTTAATTCAAGAACACCCGCGTATTTAGACATGAGTGAACGTTAAAGAATCCCAGCTGCCGATCAGAATAAATCTCAAGGTTCCGCAATATATCGTTCACGCATGTTCCCATGTGTATACAATATATCGACCTGCATTCGTAGGTTGCTCCTAAAATTAATCTATTCGCGTTAACTTCAAGTACGTTAACACCTATTCTATATAACATCCATCTTCAATCCGATGCATACTAACTGCGGCAGTGAAAATGCAACTAAAATTGAAACAAAAGGTAACCCTAACAAAAACAATACAATCGCACATGCGCGCGAGGGAAGCGGGAACAGTGATCGATCCTTAACCATCAGTAATCAACACAAAATGCTGTGGCGATTTCACCCAAACGGCGAGAGAAATGCATTCGCATTAACTTTAATTACATACGTATAACTAAAGGAAAGCAGATGATTTTTCAAGGGCTCGTTTATCTTTGTTAGACACAATAATAATGAGAACTAACAGATAATAACGCCAAGGAAAGTACAGGGGGTGTTATCTGTAGCATTTAGAATATAAATGTGAAGAAAGTAAAGTGGACGAAAAGATGACATGCCGCCGGCAGGGACCGAACCTGCGACCTTCGAATAACGCGTCCGATGCTCTACCACTGAGCTACGGCGGCGGTCATCCTCCCGTCCACTTTCTGGGGTATATATGTTGATTTAAACCTAGGAGTGTTAGTCAGCGCCAATCGCAGCCATGGCGGCGAGTGTGGAACACTCTTTTTTTGCCTGTTGGCGTCACGTAGCACGTGATCTTTTAACGAGCTGGCAGCTGACCAATAATCCCTCGCATACTACCTGAAGGCATTAAGTCTGCCAGGACGAGACCCTCGCTATGAATGAAGGAAAGCAGATGATTTTTCAAGGGCTCGTTTATCTTTGTTAGACACAATAATAATGAGAACTAACAGACAATAACGCCAAGGAAAGTACAGGGGGTGTTATCTGTAGTATTTAGAATATAAATGCGAAGAAAGTAAAGTGGACGAAAAGATGACTTGCCGCCGGCAGGGACCGAACCTGCGACCTTCGAATAACGCGTCCGATGCTCTACCACTGAGCTACGGCGGCGGTCATCCTCCCGTCCACTTTCTGGGGTATATATGTTGATTTAAACCTAGGAGTGTTAGTCAGCGCCAATCGCAGCCATGGCGGCGAGTGTGGAACACTCTTTTTTTGCCTGTTGGCGTCACGTAGCACGTGATCTTTTAACGAGCTGGCAGCTGACCAATAATCCCTCGCATACTACCTGAAGGCATTAATACTGCCAGGACGAGACCCTCGCTATGAATGAAGGAAAGCAGATGATTTTTCAAGGGCTTGTTTATCTTTGTTAGACACAATAATAATGAGAACTAACAGACAATAACGCCAAGGAAAGTACAGGATGATCGCCACCGTAGCTCAGTGGTAGAGCATCGGACGCGTTATTCGAAGGTCGCAGGTTCGGTCCCTGCCGGCGGCAAGTCATCTTTTCGTCCACTTTACTTTCTTCACATTTATATTCTAAATACTACAGATAACACCCCCTGTACTTTCCTTGGCGTTATTGTCTGTTAGTTCTCATTATTATACGTATAACTAATATGATTGATACATTATCACGCGGCAACAAATACCCAGTGGTAGTGCCAGGATTAGCCAGTGCTATAATACGGTTTGCTTCACACAGCTGGCGTAATACAAAACCAGGTGTACTGCAAGGTTTCACGCGAACGATACGCTGTTTCCATGTTTGGCCTTTCCCAATGTTCGGCACTTGCATGATGTGCTTGCTCAAGCGGTTGGAATATCCAGTGTTGGCGTGAATCTCTTCGCCAGAAGAAGCTTTTAAGTGGTATGGTATGTTTTGCGAGTGGGGTACGATGTTGCGAAACAACCTGAGAACAAGTCGCTTGCGTTCGTTTGCCAACGCTGTTTGGGCGGTGCGGAGGTGCAGTTAACTGCATGCATTCGTCTGTCGTGTTTTCGCCTAATGTTCGCGTTCTGTTCTCTTAACGCGTGGGCGGCTCCCCTAGACATCTTAATTTATAATTAAAGTGAGTTATGACTCAGCTCATGAAACGAAATGTGTGAAAGACATAAGGATGTCGACTGTTTGAAGTAAGCATCACTTTGAAGTGTACATCACACACACACACACACACACACACACACACACACACACACACACACACACACACACACACACACACACACACACACACACACACACACACACACACACGCACACACGCACACACACGCGCACACACACACACACACACACACACACACATTTACGCACGCACGCACGCGCACTCGTGTAATGTTGTTTGTACGTGATGTGTGTAATCTGCAATGCAAAAACAAAGAGGTCACATACAAGTCACAAATGAAATAAACAAGTCGTGTGACTGACATCTGACAGGTCTGCTTTTGGTGGAGTGTGCATAATTTTGCGTGGGATTGACTCCGTAGACCAGGATGACAATTTTCAACGGCGATGAAGCCTCGTCGTAAATAAAAGGAAAACTTTATGCGTGAAACTCAAGGCGGCGTTACATATCGTAGATATGCGGATTCCACTCTCAAGTCGAAACCCCGGTTGAGCTCTCCGTCTCTCTTACGTTGCTTCGGAGGGGCTCGGAAGTTGACAAGAATTCATGAGTAACAAAGCACGAATGGAGCCGCCTACTACTGCCACAGCGCTACGCTCCGAAGGACATGTCACCAAAGCTGCACATAAGCAAAAATTCGATAGGCGCAAAGAAAAAAGAAACGGAGGCGTTCTATGAGCTCTTCACTCTCCATACTGACTTGGTCGTCATCGGCAGTGAAGCCGGCTTTCGCGCATAAGTTTGTTTGGCAGGCGTGTCAGGGCAAGAGTCAAAGGAGCATCTGCAGTGATGTGCTGCTGTCTGGAGAGATCCAGGTCTCGTCTAAGCTGTTGAATAGCGTAAGTCATGGAGGTCACTCCTGCAAGAATAGCGACGAAATTCGATATGCGAAGCTAAAAATGCGATATACGTGCTCTGGGCTCCACATAGAAACTACTAGGCGTCTCATTTCTATGACAATGTGCGTTATTTGGAATGCACGGCAGGGAACGGCGCGGAAGCAACAGGCAAGCATAGTGCGGCCATTGTTAGTCACTCTTAAGGCGTTTGACAGAGAAGTTGTTCTTGATCTACGGTCTTGTTTTTCTTTTTTTGCGGAGTAACTGTATTTTAGATTGCAAATAAAGCTTCCAGATGACGCGTAGTATAACGTGTGCATATTCGTGCTTCTAGAAGCTGAAACATGCATGCTTCGTTCGCAAGCGCAGGCGATGCTTCGAGGCCGCTGTGCGTAGCTGCTCGTAGAAACTTCTTGCGCCACTTCTATCGCGGTAGATAAATGCAACCTCTCGCGCGTTATACCTAATATTTCGCGACTTAAAAGGTGAGAGATAATGTTTGATAGAATTGCATGGTACGTGTCTAATATTTGTTCACCGTTTGTGACAGACGACAGTTTTGTCATGCGAATAATTGGACAAGTCTGTCCAGCATGCTATGTTATAACTACAAAAGCAATCTGACGACGTTACAATGCCGCCAGTAGAACACGGTAACCTGAATGAAATAGTACAATAGATTTGACGTTTTCTTTGCGTTATTCGGTTTTGTATTGCTGTGTGTTTGGGATTGCGTGAAAACGGGATTGTGGCATTTGCAGCACATTTAGTCGGATCTACTTAACGCAGAAGCATACGAGGCCTGCATCAACACGAATAGAACAAATACATCAGTAAATATTCTTTCTAATTGACGCCATGACCTCTGATAAAATTTCAAAAATTTTAAGACCATACGATCCGGTCGCCTCTTGGCCGATCTCCTTAGTGGGTAGGCTGCCACATATCTCAGTACTATCATCATCGTGAAAGCAGATGAACTGTAGAATTCAGTGAAGTTTCTATTGCATACTTCGTGTTTCATCTATTACATGCTTCTTTTATATTATTCTCTTCACAGGCTTCTAGTTTGTTTAAATATTTTTGCCGAAATATGTGTTCAGTATGCCGCCCGGTTCATGGTCAATCCCTTGTAGTGGGTGCGTTCATTAGAAAAGCGCAATAAGCTTTGTGATCATGTTAGCGATACATGCTAGTACGTTGTGACAAAGAACTATAACAAACAAATAACAAGTTAGTCATTTGTTTGGCATTTGTTGTCATTACAGTGAAACCTCGGTGATACGAATCTCGCGGGACCACCAAAAATATTCGTATCATCCGAAATTCGTATCACCTGAAAGCATGGAAAATTGGCATGCGACAAAAGAAAGCTGCCGTACATTTTCATTTATTAATGAGAACTAACAGACAATAACGCCAAGGAAAGTACAGGGGGTGTTATCTGTAGTATTTAGAATATAAATGTGAAGAAAGTAAAGTGGACGAAAAGATGACTTGCCGCCGGCAGGGACCGAACCTGCGACCTTCGAATAACGCGTCCGATGCTCTACCACTGAGCTACGGCGGCGGTCATCCTCCCGTCCGCTTTCTGGGGTATATATGTTGATTTAAACCTAGGAGTGTTAGTCAGCGCCAATCGCAGCCATGGCGGCGAGTGTGGAACACTCTTTTTTTGCCTGTTGTTTTATTTTTGCCTGTTTGCCTTGTTTGCCTGTAATTTATTGTTTTTTAGGGCCGCAGCAACGCCAGGAGGAACCCTGAATGATTGTCCGTTAGGTTTTTAGTGTCGGCAATCATACTAGCACTCGTAAGTATACGGCCTGTACGCGTGTATTTAATTAATGAACCAGGTGCGTTGTGACCCACGACAGCAGTAGCCCCTTCCAAATTTTAGTATGCTTTTTTGCATGACACCGCAGTAGTGCAGCGAAAGTAACAAAAGAAGCGCTTTGACGCGATGAATCAAGGCCATAAAATTACAGAACCACAGTCCTGTGTTATGATTTTGTTATTGTGGAGGTGTTGGGGATGTTTCTTGGGAGATTTACAACCGTGCCCGCACAAGTGCGACCTCAACGGTCGCGCATATTGACGTTGTGAGGCCTGACTCCTTCGTCAACACCGTCCTCGCCTTCTTTCGGTCCTCGTCCACCTTTCATAGGATGTATGATGCACGAGGCTGGCGCGTATAAACGCAGTACAACGACAGCAGCCCGCGTCGACGCGTTAGAAAAAAAAGCTTGGCGCTAATGTCCTCTGTAATCTAAACGCTGAGGCACACGGAGGCCCATAAGAGCCTCAAAGATTCGCGCACACAATATCGGAGGCCGTGACGCGTCTTTCAAAGTTTATTCTGACCGTAAGAAAAGCGTTTTTCTTACACTGTGATTCTGACAATTTGGCGGTGCAGCGCGCATGTCCACGCTTGCGTTCCCGCGCTCGCACGTGCTTGGCGCGTCTTCCGCGACAGCGCGAACAGCACCTCTTCGTACCTGGGTGGTAGCGTACGTTCGTATCAAACATCACTGGGTGAAAATCGGTTCGCAACAACCGTACTCCATTACATTGCAGGCCAATGGGGCTTGGCCGGGACCAACGAAATATTCGTATCACCCCGAAATTCGTATGAGCTGTGATCGTATCAGCGAGGTTTCACTGTATTTGTTTGCCAAAGAAGATTGTTGCTTTTTTTTTAATGCCGTCTAAATTGACAGTGCTCTCCCCGCCACGGTGGTCTAGTGGTTATGGCGCTCGACTGCTGACCCGAAGGTCGCGGGATCGAATCCCGGCCGCGGCGGCTGCATTTTCGATGGAGGCGAAAATGTTTGAGGCCCGTGTACTTAGATTTAGGTGCACGTTAAAGAACCCCAGGTGGTCGAAATTTCCGGAGCCCTCCACTACGGCGTCTCCCATAATTATATCGTGGTTTTGGGACGTTAAACCCCAGATATTATTATTATTAAATTAACAGTGCTCTTGTACTTGCAATAAGTAATGTCTTCAAAACTACTTGTTATATTGTACTACTGAACTATTTGAACCACGTGCCACATAGCAACGATGAAATAGAAGATGACGTTAAGAATTTCTTCGTAATCCTGCGTTGCGTTACGTTTATGTCTCGGACTTCCAAAATTTGTAGCTAATAATATACTTTACCGTGAAACAAACCTGCCATGTCTTCAAACTACGTTTAGAACTTTAACAGTTCAAACATTTCTAAACATATATGCCTCCCAACACAGACGCTCCCAATATGTATTTCTTAGAGAGCCGTCCACATTTTTTGAAAGTGAATGTTCTCGACTACATCGCCCTCAAATAATTGTCGTGCAAAAGCTCCTAGAGCCATTACAAGTGACATTTAGTGATATAATCTGCCCAAACGCACTCAAACACACAGCAGTAATAGAATATGATCACATATTTCCAAAAAATGCTAAGTTATTGCCCATTATATATTTAAATGGGTTGTTGGGAGACCACCTTAAAAACGTACGGATAAATTCAGTAATAGCTACAGATGCTTCTGTTACTGATTAGAAGACAGGGGCGGGAATTTATTCAGCAGCACTAAATTGGTCATTTTCCCTTCGATTGCTCGACTTCACACCAATATTCCAAGCAGAATTAATCGCAATTATTCTTGCTTTGCGGAAACTCCCAGCACATATCTCTTCAGCAGTTATAATAACGGATTCCTTGTCTGTGCGTACGGCATTAACAGTGCCACAGCCGTCGAGCTGCCTAACAGAACTTTACTCATATATGCCCAATCACGTACGGCACGTCCGGTTGGTTTGGGTACCAGGCCACACTGGACTGATATTAAATGAAGCGGCGGACCCTCCCGCAGCAGCATCCCTTAAAGGACCGGTCATAAATGTTCTGAGGCCGTCTTATAATTACACGATCGCACGATTCCGAAATTTTTGTCTGCAAGAGGTACATACTAAATCTTCTGTCCTAAACAATACATACTTTCAGCACCTTAGTTTTTCGTGGAATAGCACATGGTGTAGTACAAGGCAATTGGAAGTAACGTTAACTAGACTGCGATGCAGAATACCGTCACTAAATTTTTATTTACACAGGCCTGGTTTCCCCTAACTGTAATTATTGTAATCAAGCAGAAACAATATAGCACTACTTCACAGAATGTCGAAGATACCAAAACATAAGGCAAATATTTCTAAAACCTCCTTTTCAAAAACTCGTCCTTGAGCTTTCCACATCGGCATTACTCTCCCTGGGGGCGTCGGCACTAGGGCAATACAATAGGGGCATATATGATGCCATATTCATTTATATTAAAGAAACAAATAGACTGCCATGTTAATATTATAAGTAGAAATATATCATTTCATTCCCTTACTTAAATTTCTGTAATTGCTTATTTATTTAATTCTGATATTTAACAATCGTTTAACATTTCATTAAAAAAGGAAACAAATCAAAATTGCCCCACCATTTTTTCTTTATTATAAATTATCTTTTTCGCATATTCCTTTTATTTTATTTTTTCACAAAGTCTACTGCCGCACGCTTCGTGGCCGATCCCCCGTAGTGGGTTGAGCTATTCCCCTAAGGAACCAACCAACCAACCAACCAACCTGCGCCACGGCTTCGTGACAGGTATCTTGCTTGAACATTTTCCTCGCTTAGCATCGTTTCTCTCTCAGTCATAGTGGCATAGAAATGTAATTTTCTACCGACTGACGTTTCCAGTACTACACGCGACACAGCCTTTTAAGCATACTGTAACAAAACATACTGTAACAACCTATCGGCAGCATTTTCCGTATACCATTTTCTGATCATGTTAAAAAAGCGTTGCAGGGCCCCCGGGGTGTGTATGGCAGTTCAGCGGGGCGGGTTTAGTTTATATGTCCGAATGCAGTGCGCCGTAATTGATAAATATTTCTGTCAAATGATCTCCCTTTGTTAGCTTGCTGCGCATGCGAGATAATTCGCGAAATGCTTTCTACGACTCCCACAGCGCAAACAAAATGTTCTTAAAAAGGCCGTGAATGGAAGCACTAAGCCGGTTTGAGCCCGTGATGCACAGACTCTCGTGGTCATCACAGCTATAGAAATACGTGCATTCTTTTTAAAACTTGGGCGCCAACGAAGTTGGCGTACTTGGCTAAATACATCTTGCATGTTTGAAGGAAAGAATATTGCTTTTTAAGGGCTCGTTTTTCTTTGTTAGACACAATATTAATGAGAACTAACAGACAATAATGCCAAGGAATGTATAAAAGATGTGTTTAGTAAAAATTAGAAGATGACATCATCTATACATTCCTTGGCATTATTGTCTGTTAGTTCTCATTAATTATCTTGCATGTTTAGAAGTTACCTGGAATCGCAGAAACTACGGTTTCTACAAATATCTACTTGTTGGTGTATTACATATCGAAGGTAATCTAACCGCAGCATTTGAATGCAGATCATCGTTTGTAATGTACGCGAGTCTCCTCAATGGAATCTTTATTAAAGTCATTATCAGTTACGGCCCAACATGCAAACGAGCGAGCACTATACGGAACGTAATCCGACACCCACTTTTCTCGTGGGTGCCAGTAGTGACGCCTCACTCAGCGCGTGTATTCATCATGTAAGGCTCAAAAACTGTTAAAAACGAAATGTTGTTCAATTAAAATAGCCAGGTTTGATAGCGCAGTTAGAAGATAACAAAATCTTGTTGGATCTTCGATTAGCAAAAAAAAAAAAGAGGCAGAAAGTTGTAGCGGTGGTGCTCGTTCTGTACATTCTTGTGGCTGATATGATCCTCGGCGTATGCAGACAAACTATGATATAGCCATGACATAGAACATCGATTTTCTAAAGATTGAGCTGAGACATGAAAATACCGGAAATGTGTGACGTTGACGTGCGCGCTCGCTGACTGTAATTACTGCGAAGGATAAAATAAAATTGTGGAATTATCGTAGCCGTAGAAGAAAAAGAACAGCTTTTTTTCGCAGGCACAGGATGGCTAATCCTAACGCTGACAACTCGATGGCGCCAGGCGATACAGGAATCCACGCGCCTCCTGCCATCTCCTCGGCCAACTTGGATTCTGCAAAAGGCTGCTTCAGTGGAGGAGCCGTGGTATATCGTTTGCCCTGCACTGCTGGTGAAGACCGGACATGTCAAATTGCGACTCACTTGTCCACCTGGAATGAGATCCTCTGCTACGTTGGCTTAGAGGTGCGATTAACATTGGGTACCACTGGACAGTTCAGCGTTGAGAACATTGAGGAACCCATTCCCTTGTTTGGAAGCCGGATAGAGTCTCAGATCGAACTTCTCAAGCAGCAGGCCGCCACGATAATATACTGGTTACTGAAAACGCATCGCTGCTTGTCGGCCCTAAGTCTCTTACCTCCATTGTTGGACAGCCAGGCAGAGCTTGTATGCAACGTACTTTTGGAAGGCAAAGTTCGTGAAAAAGCTCATAGTGGTGTCGAAAGACAACGCGGCCTCCGAGAAGGTAAGCGTGGCGATCTCTGGTTTGCCCTGGCTCGAACACCTTGAGCTCACCATGGGAGAATGTCCAGAGGATGTGCCAGCCGCACTTTCGCAGCTTCTTCGCACCACCACGTCGCTGTCGACCTTACAGATTGCAGGTTTACGCATGAAAGGGAAATACGCGAAGGCCTTCTTCACCGCTCTGAGGCGGAACAACACCCTCACAAAGCTTTCGTTACAAGGGTTTGCCTTGAGGGACGTCGATTGTCAAGTTTCGTTTGCACGTTACCTCCACAGGAGCACCACGTTGACATCGCTGACAGTTGAGGCGCGCGGACGAACCGGAAAATGTCTGAAGAGCGTACTTCGCGGACTCCGCAATAACAGGTCGGTTCTTTCGTTGACCCTGATAGATTTCGTGTTTGACGAAGGCAGCGCGCGACATGCGGCGATCCTTCTCTCTGAAAACAAAACACTTCGCTCGTTTAAAATCAAGGACAGTTCCGGAATGGGTGAAGAAGGACCACCTAGTTTATACGACTGTTGGCTGCCAGCAGTTATTGAGAACGAAACTCTGGAGGAACTGCACCTGCCCATGCGCTATTGGCAGCCAGAAAAGTGGGACGAAGTATTCGCCGTGCTGCCGCACAAGGCAACACTTACGAAGGTGTTTGTAGAAATTGACCTTGAATATCCGGAACTCCAGCGCGTCTGCTTAGCACTCCGAGAGAGCGAAGCTGTCGAGAAGGTGACGCTCACAGTTCGATATTTTCCGCTAAGCTTGGACCTTCTGGAATTCATGGAGTACTCGGAAATCTGCGTGGACGGCTGCTGCTGCGAAAAGAACGCGGCTCTGATTTTGAACCGCTTGCTACGGATTGACATTATTACCACGGTGCACATGATCATCCAGAGAGGCGATTTCACCCTGTCCCTGGCATTGGCCAACTACGTCGCGACAACTACCATCCTTCGCTCACTGTATATAGAAGTGCACGAGTTGACCGAAAGGGTGGCGGTGGATATTGCGAGCAACTGGTGGACCGTCATACTGGAGTCGCTGGCCGTAAACAAGAGCATACGGGATCTGGCACTTGAGAAGTCGCGCAACATGGATGATCGAGACTTGGAAGGGTTGGCAGACGTCGTGAGGAAAAGTCGAAACGTCACGAGCGTGTTTGTTGCCGGCGACATCAGCGCTTTCGTCCAGCGCATGGCCGTGGGAATCAGAGACAACTACACTCTGCTGGGTGTCTCCTTCAATGATCGAGTGTATCCGGAAGTGGCTAAGGATTGGTTTGCAGTAAGAGACACGGCGAACCGGAACTGGGATGTGGTGACGCGAGCGGCACTTTTCGCCTCTGGTCGCCGAGACGACAGGTATGCGTTGCATTATCGGCTTTCTGTCAGGCTACTTGTGACACATAATAGCGGTGCGTCTGAAGGTGTGCGTGGAGTCCACCCCTCCCCTCCCCGTTGGACGTGTCCGAAAGGACACAAGTTTCGCAATAGATGTGCAAACAAAAACGAAGCAATGACGTGCGGGATTAACAACGGCCTGACTTTGGCCACCCGCTTCAGGGTGGTAAGGGTGGGACTGTAACTCCTGCACATTAGACAATGACAGGAAGATTCTTACTGAGTAAAAATATGGAACTTGCTTGGCACTTCCCCCCCTCCTCCCTCCTGAGATGACGGTGGGGCGCTTTTCCCTTACCCCGACTGTACGCACGCCTATGATCACACTGATGGATGATAAACCATAGAAAGCGCGCTGACAAATAGCCTGCTTAGAAGGAGAAAACTTACCTTATACTACAAAACTTTCTAACTATAGCACAAAAATATCCTACCTAAAGTAAGGTATCTAAATTCTCGCGCGAAAGTCTGGTGAATACCAACGTATTAATAAACGTCTTTTAGCAAAGCAGAAACTAATTTAGGTGACCTAAGGGAACTACATAGAACGCCAGAGAGTGCTATATAAAAAGGTAAGCGACGAATGCAGTCTTAGAACACATTATAAATTGTGTAATTTAGGAAATATTTCTTATAGAAAGCGGTAGGTTTAGCTGACCTATAATCACTAGAGGGGAAAGATGAACTCTCGCTATTAAAATGAGAAAACATGCACTATGCATTTAATGAATACATGAACACCACACACAGTTAAACGTTGGTTAACGCAGTTAACTTCATTTTACGGCACTCTATGGTATCACATGTTATGGCTCCAAGCTATTTACGGTTGTTGGTTGGAAGAGTTTCGTAATTTATCAATTTTTGTGGTTCCATTATGGACACGTCAGGTCAAATCTGTTGCACGTCACCGCTGACAGTCCTGTTAGGCTATGGACATGGTAGCCCTGGTGTGAGGTTCAGTTTGAATGGCACTAAAGAAAATCGTTGTTTACGGCAATTCAGTTCTGCAGAGCACCGCAAGGTGGAGGAAGGGTAATTAAAGGAATAACCCGTTTGAAGCACAACTCCGAAATGAAATCCACAGGGATTTCTGTCGAAGAAAAGTTTACTTTCTGAGAAACCCCGTTAATTTACAAGACCACGTGAACGCTTCCTCTTGCGGAAGATTGCAGCTGCGCCGATACGATGTCAGATTTTATTGCAATAGCAATCATATAGAAACAAACACGTGCATTTTTCCGATGCCTTCGGCGTCGCTATGATCTTCTGTAAAATGTCCAAGGGCGATAGCATTGCCCCGCGCGTCGTATGCTCAATGTGCGAGTGAAACCGCACGAGGGTCGCCGAGGGATCGCGGCTCAGAGGGAGAGCAAATGCACCGGCTACCTTTTTTTGTCGCGCAAAAAAAAAAAAAAAAATCAGGGGGGTGGGGCACCTGATGGGAAGGAAGCTCTGGCGAGAACTATGTACTTTGAGCAGCTGGTAGTGGTCGCGCCCGCCCTGTGCTGACAGCGATCAGCAGACGGTTCATATCTTTGTACGGGCCGGGTTCATACCGCTCCGTTTTTGGTGAAGGCGGTAGGCAGCACGAAGGTCGCTGTGCTGTCTGGAACGGCAAGCGTTTTGCTGAGCAAGGCGGCGAAAGGAGTTAGCATGATAGCCTTCCTTCTTATACCGTATTTATTCTAATCTAAGCCGATGTTTTTTTTTCGAAAAAAAAAAAAACGATGAGCGAAAGTGCGGGGGTCGGCTTAGATTCGAATACAATGATTAGGTTTTTTTATTTTGTTTCTGGCCTTGCGAATTTCGGGGGTCGGCTTAGAATCGGGGCCGGCCTAGATTTGAGTAAATACGGTACGTTCAAATTTATTGCTATCGCATTCATTGCTTCGCCCTTGCGGCGAATCTGACATTTCTTCAGTGGTCGGCGACATGCGTCGTATGCAGCGCTCAGCCACTCCACCACTGATGGATGCTTATGAGACGGTAGGTGCTACCGCGATCTATTAACGGCACTGTAGTGTCTCCTTGTAGCCAGTAAATGGAAATTGAGGGAGGGGGGAGGTTTGTAACGGCGGCTTGCTGACCGCCGTGCAATTTAGCGTATGACCACTCAGTTGAATTAAGCGTACATGGATCGGGCGCACGCATTACGTAGTCTGTCGCACACCACTTGCTATTTAGAATATCCAGTACCTCCCTTTGCCGTTTGACCCACTCTCTTGTCTTCCGGGCTCTTGATGTCGCTTCTGTAGTTTTTTGCTCTATCATATGTTGCTAAACCTTAACATTCCAGGGTTTCATTTTTCGTCCTTCAAGTCTTAATCCTACATCTTATTGCCACCAGAACGAAATGCACGTACACTTCTTACTTTGAGGACAGCGCTAAGTTGTCAGTCATGATTTGGAAATGCTTGCCGTATGCTTTTCAGGGACAGAAACAGAGGCAGCGCTTGCAGGGGGCACGGTGGGGTGGCCGTTCCCCCAAAATTATCACCTGCCCCACTTTGCCCTCCTCCCACCCAGGAGCACACAGAGAGAGAGAGAGAGAGAGAGAGAGAGCATAATTTTATTACACATAATAAAACACAACGCATAAGATCCCCGCGTGCCTTAAACCTCGCCCCCTCCATCTGAAGAGTACCTAGTTGTCTTCGGTGCCCCTGGATGGGAAGCGCAGCCATCCGCAGACAGAAGATTAGGTAGGGGGATTAATTTGTAAATTTGCTGGCACGAAAGGAAATCTTCATTCACAAATGGGAGTTTATTTGGACCGGCTTTCATTTTGCAGTGGACATAGATATATGCTGCTGTCGATGACGATACATTTGTGCACACGTACACTCTTGAATTTTGTCGAACTAGGTACCATGTGGCCGCCTTGGAGCGAGTGTACAAACATCGCGTACTCTTGGAGGAGCTGGCTGATGTGCTACATATCGACGAGGCAGATGTGGCCGTGGAGGCTCGAAAGTGGCTCGCGCCCATCGACGGTCTGCAGGGCTTTATGCGATACGCTGGCGTCGTGAAGGAGCGAGTGGAGTTTCACCCGAGCCAAGATGGAAGCGCACAACTGGACGTCCTCAACGATGACTGCTGGCGTCTCGTGAAACGTTACTTGATGTTGGACGACGTCAAGGACCCGTCCGAGTTACCGCTGCAACACTATAACGGGCCCGACATTTCGTAAAAGTTCAGGGTGACGAGAACTGTTGAGAGAAACGCAACACCCCACAGTACTTCTCAAGGCATTTATTGTTTCGAGCAATCTTATGCACATAAATACAGCGTCATGGCGTGCCCAAGAGCAATATTTTTTTCAACTATACCTTATGGCTAGTTAGTGTCAGGCCCATAGCCAGGGGGGGGGGGAAGGAGGGGCCCTCCCCGAAATTTTTATGATACGTGGTGTTTTACCGAAAATAAATAGTGAAAATAGGCGTTTTTCTCAAATAGTCAAGGCTTTCAGCAAATGGGCCCCCCCGAAAAAAATTCCTGGCTACGGGCCTGGTTAGTGTGAACAACATTTTTGCTAAGGGAATGAGCAAGGAGTCTAAAAGCTATTGCGTTTCTTTTCGTGCGCTAGAAAAACAGGTGAGTAAACAGGATGCCCCATCTAACCCTTAGCCAGAGTTTAAAATATGCCGACGCATACGTAAACCATGCGCATAACTCTTGCTTTTCTTATGATTTCTTTGTATTGCTACTATATTAAGAAACGAAGCATGGACATAAAGCTATATTTATAAGGTAACCTTGCGACAAACGAATAATGACAATACCAAAAGCGCTGCATAGATGACCCGCACTCCCTATCTGGCCAGTAGTATGTTGTGGGCCCTTGAGCTGCAGAGCGAGCTCTTACGACTGGTGGCTTTCTCGTTACCCGGTTATTAAATGCGAAGCATTTCTTAGCGAACCTTTGGCACTTTGAGCGTTTCTATCTATCTATCTATCTATCTATCTATCTAGCCGCCTACGTCTGGGTGCTCTCATGATCGCCTCCTTAACCTAGAGTAGACCAAATTGGCATGGGAGGGTAAGAGGAATTGACGAATATGATTGTCGGGTCATGACATGAATAATGTGAAAATTCTGTCGCGTACGTCCTCAAACGCTTTCCACTAGACACGTGTGGCACATACCCATTTGCCACAGGCCGCGGTGTACGGGTATGCGCCACAGGTGATTGACAATTTGTATCTACCCAGGAACGGCGAGAACAGACATTGGTAACTTAAATGCGAGAGCGTTAAGAGAAACCAACATCGGCAGCGTTGACCTGACGAATGGAAAGAATGAAAATTACGATCCCAGCAGGAATCGAACCCAAGCATTCTGCGTGACAATCAGGTATTCTACCACAGAGGCATGCCAGGTCAATAAACTGGTTTGTAAAAACAGCCTACGCAGGCGTAATATCGGTGTAACGTCACTTGTGGTTGTGGTGCTTGCTATTTAATTTTACAAAAAAGCAATGATCACCCTAGGATACAAGCGTCATATCAGATTAACGTCTGTGGTTCGAGTGTTGTCTCCGCTTTTAGAGCAGTCTAATAAACATTACATTTGTATTACTATGATTCAGCAAGCTATATTGAAACTTTGCTCGACCCCGGAGGAATACATTAACGAAAGTTATATATGGTATCTACGTCACCGCACCGTAAAATGCACTTCGTCCGCCAGAATGACGCAGTCTCCTCTTCATTTCTTACGAGGCTGGGCGATGGCCTCATGCTGACCGAGGATGGTGCCGGATTGATTGACATCCGCTTTGTTGACTAGGCAACGTAGGCTACATACGCACAGGTAGTCTACGAATACGATAAGCGCCATCCGCTGATGTTGGTCTACGTAGCACTACCCAGGCCTACCAGCCTCGGCGACCTGTACCTCACCAACGCGAATGGTGGCTTCAGGTTCCGACATGTCGCCGGCTCTATCGACTCACAATTTGTAGACGAAATGACCGAGGTATCCGCGAATTCCAACAGCTCTACTATACCACATACTTCACTACACATGGCCCCCTCGTCACCGCGATCACGACCGGATCTTATAACAAGTCATGACCAGCTGCTGGTGCTCACTGATCACGGTGATGATGACCTTGTTCAAGAACTGTCATGAACTTCTTCCACACATGCACAGGGGTTAGTGAAACGTGCGTGCGTTCTCCATCATAAGGGACAAGTATAAGCACTACATATCAGCTTACCGCTTCCGGTGTTGGTAATACCAACGTTGCCGTTGGCAGCGTTACCCAACCGTAAACAAATGGTGATATAACACATATGCGGCTCTTCAACATATATGTGTGCGTATAAAATTTATAAAAATCTTTGGCGTCATTTTGTGACGTGTCGCTCAGTAAAAAAAATTACGCCACAGTCACCTTCCCGCCGCATGCTTCGCATAACATCGACTCCCACGGTACGTGGGATCTGACGTTTTTTTTAATTTATTTATTTTAGTTATTTGCTGAATACCGCAGGCCAAAAAAGGGGCACAAGCAAGAGGGGCGAATGTACATAGAAATGCACTTAGACAACGCGCACAAACATTAAAAGTGTCAAGAACACAGACTGAGCAAAAACAAACACGAATAAATATAAAGAAAAAAAGCAGAAACATGAAAAGAAGGAAGGGTGGTCCTTCTAAAGCATGCAGTAACGACAAAGTGCACCCTTCTGGATGTGTAGCACATAATCTTCATCATAGTAGCACCTTGCCACATCAGGAGAAGTAGAGGGAAAAAGACAAATTGATTACATTTGTCATAGATACACTAACCTAGATAAAAATGATAACGAACCGCGCGCACCACGTGCACTTTGGAAATACGTATAAGAAGCCGAATGGAAAAAAAGCAACTATTTGTCATAGCATTTTTTTTTTCATAGATCAAACCACTAATAATAATAATATCTGGGGTTTAACGTCCCAAAACCACGATATGATTATGAGAGACGCCGTAGTGGAGGGCTCCGGAAATTTCGACCACCTGGGGTTCTTTAACGTGCACCTAAATCTAAGTACACGGGCCTCAAACATTTTCGCCTCCATCGAAAATGCAGCCGCCGCGGCCGGGATTCGATCCCGCGACCTTCGGGTCAGCAGTCGAGCGCCATAACCACTGCACCACCGTGGCGGGGCAATATATCAAACCACTGGTCTTATTTTAGGTCTATAAGTTTTTGTCGCAAAATTGATAGTTTATTTGTTCGCATGTTATTGCACAAAAAATCTAATTCTAAAGAGATTCCACTATAAGCACACCATGCGCCGTTGCATCACATGTCCTACCGCGCTAAAGTTTCTTGCACTGCTTGCGCTAGCCGCAGGGGCGCACATCTGCCTTCAGAAATTTGAAGGCGTCGGCAGTCGTACTTAACTTCCACCACTGGAGCAAATTTGGGATGTCTTTTCGGACCTCTACAGAATGAAAATAGCTGTCCAGCTGATCCCTTTATTTATCTCGTTCCCGAACGTTGTGACACTTTTCAATATAATCTATAAATGCCTCTGAGGGCTTCTCCCTGCACTTTTCAGCAGTGTTTGTTATGTACGGCTTGCAAAGGGCTCTTTTTTTCGTATTTTAATGGTGTATGCATTCGTAACGATGTTAATATAATAATAATATCTGGGGTTTAACGTCCCAAAACCACAATATGATTATGAGAGACGCCGTAGTGGAGGGCTCCGGAAATTTCGACCACCTGGGGTTCTTTAACGTGCACCTAAATCTAAGTACACGGGCCTCAAACATTTTCGCCTCCATCGAAAATGCAGCCGCCGCGGCCGGGATTCGATCCCGCGACGTAACGATGTTGTACCGTTATACGGTGGCCTACGCTGGTAAGACTACACTACTAGGACTGGCAATAGGTGGACGGAGTGATTGCCATCTATTTTCGGGGTTCATTCCAGTTTGGTAATAAAGGTGCGAATAAGGTTCTCGACGCTTACTCATTGGATGCATATGATTCGAGGTAAGGGTACATCCCCCGGCGTCGAATTCGTGATTCTTATTTCAAGCCAGATATTTCATCAAGCTAATATATTTTGCCTTTACACATGGATATATATGTTTATTGGACCTATGCTATTCCTGCACATTCCAACACTGTTGTGGCAGCATCATGTAGCTTTCGCACTGTAATTGCAGGGTTCTCAAACGCGCAGCCCGCGAACCTATCGCTAGCGGCCTGCGGCCCGCACATGACTGTCTTCGTCCAGTTTTTAAAATTTTTTTCTTTATAAATACGTTCTTGAGCTACACAGGCACGACAGCTCTAAAGCATTTGTTTCGTGAGGCACCACCTGCAGCCACCATGCGTTGATACATAACCATGAAACAAAACTCGGTATTGCAGATATAGGTATCGATATACTGGTGGAAACTTGTCGCCAAATGACCTTCAGAAAGGACCCATATATGAAATCTTAAATGAGCCTTTCAAATGGCAACGTTAGCTGACATCTGGTAGAGCCTATCCCCCCCCCCTTCTATTCCTACCTTCGTCACTGTCCTGGCCCTTGCGGAAGTAAATTTTCGTGAATGCGGCCCGTACGTTAGCTGCGAGTTTGAGGCTCCTGATATAGCGGCACAAGACGAACGCTGACATGTTAACAATGTGGGCACACAAAGCAGGCTGTGCATGTCCATCTCGCGTCACATGACCTCTGGGAGCCTAGATGCTGCCACGGAAAAAGAATGTCTTTATAGGAATTTTATGCAACGAGACTCCGCACAGTCTTTTCGTTTTAGTGGAGCGCTGAAACTTGCAAGAACGCTTACCCGCCTTGGGACTCCGTGATCGCACTTGCGACGATAAGTTATAGCTATAAATTTATTATATTACATTTAACACTGCGATTACAGAATAATATTCAGGATATAAAATAATAACGAATGCAAATAAAGCACGGAATAGCGAGATGTTCGCTATATAAGCACGAGCTCTATATTTACTTTCAGCTCGCCCGTTTCAGACAAATCAAGTAGCTCCGTATGCAAGAAGCCAAAGAAGATCAGTACTTGTTGCTCATAAAAAAAAAAAGAATCGTTTTATCGAGATAAAACGTGAAACTTATATGTACGCCCGACGCATGAGGAACACAGTTGAAGGGACAAACACTAAAGAAAAAAGCAATTCTTCTGTTATCATTAAATTACTCTTAAAATTCCATAATCACCACACTCGCTGCGACAAGAGTCTTGGTAAGCGAGAAAATGCGGAAAAAAATGCGGGTGCCGTCGCCACCTTGAAAATCATGCAACAGACACCGTAACGTCATAGGTTCTGACGGCGTCTACTGGGATCTACGTACGGGTCCTAATCCGTAAAAATTAAGAACATTGACCTCTGAGAGGGCCATAGACTAAACATACCAAGTTTCAAGAAGTTTCGTTGAACCAATGTCCCCAAAATACGACAAATACCTGGAGAACGGACAGTGCTTTGGACACCTGGAGAACGCACAGTGCTTTGGACAACAAAAGTAAAACATTGAACAAAAGGTACTCAAGAATGTATATTACATGCTTGTGGACTTACATAAAAATGACAACATACGTAAACATGATGAACCTTGGAAAGATTTCACACATAGAGAGTCTAACATGAATGTCATAGGCACGTCGCGAAACTCTCGCAGTGTCATTCTTGCAACTTTAACACCATTTTATGTAACCCTTTAAATCTTAAATGTAGCAGCTATAGGATCATTTGCTTCCTATAGCTCGTAAAATTTCATGCTAAATCCCGCTGTTCCAGATTACGTGCGTTAGTATACAAGTGCGTGGGTCATAGATTGGCTCAACAGTGAAAACGTATATAAGGTAGCTATCCTCTGCTTTATGATCTTTCGTGCACCATTAATCCATGATTAGCACATAAGCAGTATAACTCTAAAATATGAAGCATTTATGGCAAGCCCAAAGCACTTTGTTTATATCTATCTAGCCACGTACATTGGAAAGAAGAGTGCAGAGGTTGCATAAGACCACAAGGTACGGTCTTTTTGCCAATGTGGTAATAAGCCCATGGTATGCACAACACTACTGAATTTACACAAAGACCTCGATCCACCTTGTATGACTTCGCTCAATGTCGAAATATGCAGCTTACACTGCTATCTCCAGAAAGCTTCACATGAAAGTTTCATAAAGTGTGTGGGCCCTGCCGAGAAGCGAAGTGGTGTCTCGCTCTCTTCCTGTGTCCATGTTTTCACACCTACCCTCATTCATGGTGATTAGTGACATTTGATGAATATGCACAGCTTACAAGTGCTTGAACTACAGCAATGTAAACTACAAGTTGCACACAAAGTGTGGGTGTGCAATATACTTCCTAGTCATCCTGTGGCCTTCAGTTTCAACTGATTATTGTCCAGGCTTCATTGTCTTGCAAGGATTGCAATCTCTGCAATAACAATCCTTGGCCTTCGGTGCACGTTTAATATATGAACAGGTGAAATGAAACCATTTCCCAGGGCACTGTTGACCGCTTCACTCAACCATCTCACCATTTTTGGTACCATCACAATAACAATAATCTTCATCTCCTGAACTTTCATAATCTGTTGGTGGCACTGTTTCTTGTGTCGGTATGGTTCTCCATTGTCCAAAGAAAATTGAGGCAGCAAAGCGTGCTCAAAAAACTCTTTAGACTTCTGTGTCATTTCTATGCAGATAAACATGTCAATAGCGTTTCGCTCCATAAAAATATCCGATGGTGTGCACAAAACAATATCACAATATTGCCTTCATATACATAAATTTGCAATTGCACTTGGTGAAAGTTCGCGTGACTTCTTTTCAGTGGTGCACTGTCGGCAAACTGCTCCAAGCAGGCATATATTTGCTTAACAACATCGGCCGCACTGTTTGCCGAATAGGGACACTTCACATGTTGCACAGCAGCTTCAGAACATTTGCATGAATCAAGCCATCGGGGCTGGCGGCTAGGAAAGCTTGTGTTGCACAAATGTGATGTCCAGTGCTTTCACACACGAATTCCTCGTGCTTAGCAGCCACCATTGTGATGTAGGCCTTCCTTGCTACATCTTCTTTTTGTTTGCCCCATTTGGTTGCGGCGAAAAGAACTTATGTTCTTTCGGATAGCGCATCCTCTTGATGAGGCTTATGGACGGCTTCGAGAGGGGCGTGCGGCAATACCGCTTGCAAATGTTGTACACTTGCTTAACTTTATGCTGCAGCTTGCTAAAGCACACAAAGTTTTTATGTTTACATGCTTCACGACGTCAGATGTTCCTTACCTGTTCTACAGCGAGTGCTTGTGCAAACATCTGGCACTCCTTCTTTATGTCCTCCCAAGTAGGTGGTATGTCACGGGTGAGGTCGCCAAGGGCAGCTGTTGAGTACTTTTGCGACAATGGAATGAAATCATCGCAAAAGCCCTTTGAAAGTGGCAGAACGGGAGATTGCGCTCCGGTGGATTTTACACTAGCCAAGAAGCTATTCCAGACTTCTTCTGATACGCCTTCCACCTGGGCTTTGGTATTCTTTGCAGACGGTGCCCTTGCTTCGCTCAGACGCTGCCGTTTAGCAGAAGATGAAGAGAAGTCTATCTCACGAATTGGTGCGCAGGGCACATTTGTCATGTAAGGGGGCAGCCACTGGTTTTTCTTGTCAGTACAGGCCTGGCTGTCCCTTAGTGAATCTGTTGCCTCCAAGTAAAAAAGCGCAGCTCCTATGTGAGAGCAGGCTTTCACGGAGGCCAGCCATGCACGTACAGTGAGCTGCTTTCACCATTCCGTCTTCTTTTATTTTAATCCATGGCTCCAGTGGCTGTGCAGACGGTGCTTATGAATGGTTCACCTGTAAATCAAACTTCGAATGACATAACTGAAAGGACTGAAGTTAGCTTCCTAAAATGACCTATGCAGCTGCAGTACCTAATGAACATCGCAACTATCCCGCGTTGCTTTAATCGCTTCAGGTCCAAGGCTAAGGCGCACGAATTCACGCGCTCATGTCGGTGATATGCTCAGCTAGATACTGCTCATAACCATGAAATACACACAGGTGACATCGGGAGAGGTAATCCTTATGGTTGAATTGTTTACGTTGACGCAAACATGATTACACCAACACCTGCTCAAACGGCTGCTTCCATTCAAACCTTTGGACATAAAATGACATTACTGCACTGTATTGCGAGTATCCGAGTCGCATGTGAATCCGTGCTTACCTCTCCCCAGTCTCTCGACGAGCGTGTCAGCGCTCACTTAGTCGGAGCACTGCAATAAACTAGGCAAGTTGCCACCTGATGGCTTTCTGGCACAACACTGCCATTGGCTGTGCGTGCCAACCGAACTATCATGGGACTATTGTCATCAGCAGGAACCGGTCCGATATCCCTAGGCTATTCATTGAAGCCGAACAAAATGATCATTATGGTGACGCCTGTGTTAGTAACCCCTCTCTGTCTCTTAGTGCCAAAGAGTTACACTTTCTACGCATGGGTCATTGAATTGCTTGTCTTGGTCGTTTCAGTCCTGTTTTTTATCTCGTAGAGAAAGTTTCCCTGTTCTGTATCATCACTGTTTAGTGGTCTTATATAGTGTTCATGTGACTGTCGTGCACAAAATTGGCATATTAGTCGGCAGGTGAAAGAAATAAACCATGGTTGTCGGTAGCGCCAGTGTGTGTACGTTTCCTTCTTTTGTCCGTATTCTTATGTGCGCTTGCAGCGCGTTGCTCAAGCATAGCTGTTAAAGGAGCCCGCTAACACTTTTGTAGACTTCATTGTTTGCATTGTTTACTTGGGGTTGCGTAGACTGAAGGCTGAAGAAATTACTGCGGTAAGAACGGCAGCAATAGGGGCACGCAGTCCGAAGTTATTTAGCCTAGAAAACTCAATATATAATAAAATTGAGGCCCACGCTTAACTTGAGTTTAGCGGGATCACCTGATCACATTTCATTTGCCCTGTGACTTTGAAAGCGGCGCAATGAGATGAACTGAGAGATCCTACGTAAGGGAAGCTTGCCTACCACGTTGCCCGTTTTTTTCCAAAGTATTAGGCGCTTTTAGCTGGGCACTGACGATCCGCTCCGGTCAGACCGGCGAATGCACACGAACGCGTAGAAGGAACTGTAGTGTGCGTCACTCAGTTAACAAACACCTTGAAAGAACTGCAGTGCGCGTGCGCAGAACGATCGTATGACAGGCGGAACGTAGAATGCATCTCTCGCTCCGCTCGTGAAGCCAACTGACCGGAGCGTGAAGGTGCGTCCGCTTAGTTTCGGCGTCGTTTTGCAGTCATGCTCACCGCGTCTCGGCAAAACGCGCTCGTCAAAAAGCCGGATCACTTGCACGATCGCGTTCCGTTGGCGTTCTCTGGGTTTCCCTCTAGCCTGGCCGTTAATTCTCACAGGGCGAGCGGGGAACGCAGTCGGCAGGCGCGCGAGTGGGGAGCAGCGTAGGAGAGGAGAGAGAGGGGGAGGGGACGCGCATGCGCTGGTGCTCATCGCGGCGTTGCGCAGGAGAGAATTTCGGCATGTCTAGCCTGCGTTTCAGAAGAAGAGTGCAAATGGGGAGGGTAGAGGGGAAGTGGAGAGGGGGAGGGGAGATGGAAAGTGGGGAGGGGGTGTGGAGAGGGGAAGTGGAGAGGAGGAGGGGGAGGAGAAGTGGAGAGGGTATGCGCATGCGCAGTAAGGGTGGTCACGCCGCACACCACCACCACCACCACCGGATTGAACTCCGCCATAAGATACTTCGCATCTAAAACGCGGAATCTATGCAGTTCCCTGCACTCTGTCGGGACGCTACATCTGCGAGGGGCTGAGCGTAAGCGACACTCAGCTAAAAGAGCCTATTGAGGATGCCGCTGCGATCGTAACAAATAATAAGGTGTTTGGCAAGTGAACCGCACGTGCGAAACGAGGCAGCTCGCGAACGCCTCTATCATGTTTTGTAGTTTTCGCAATTTTTAGGGGCGAAGCTCTTTATAGCATCACCTGGTCGGTCGTCGTTCCGTCCGGCGTTCCCCCGCCCTCGCGTCTCCCGTATCATCCAATAGATGGCGCTGTCCTATAGAGATGCATGCAAACTGCAGTTGGGTGACGATAAACTAGATGGCACTGTCCCATAGAGGTGTGCAATATGTATGCAGAAAAAAAGCAAAAAAAAAAGCAGCGGCACCCTGCACGCTATATGCCGTTATAGGTGCCGCTGCTCTCAGATTCGCTGCCGCGCCCGTTATCTCTCATTCTCCTTGATCGTCGCCGTACGCGGAGGAGTGCGCTTCCCGGATCGTGCCGCTTGGCGGACCATGGACTACGAGGAGCGCCGGGTGCGGAGGGCCGCTGCGTCTCGTGCTCGTCGGCAGGATCCCGAGGTGCGAGCTCGAGAGGCTGCCGCCAAGCGAGCGCAGCAGTAATCAAAGCGGCGTATCGCTTTGATTACTGCTGGGCGAAACCACTGAACATTTCACGATGTAACCATGATTACTTCAGGAGCTTCGCCCAAGATCTTTATCATTCACCCATGAATATGCTGTACTTTTTTCTTGTTGCCACGGCGTTTAGATCAACGCTTTTATATCTTAACACGAAAGTGTTTTATGCCGGGGTCCACCATGACTCCAGTGACGTATTTCCGTCGCGGAAATGACGTCGAAAAATTTACACGATCAGATGGCAAAGAAAAAGAGTTCCGGCAACGGGCATCGAACCCACGACCGCTCGGTCTGCAACAACAGGTACCGCGCACGCTATCCACTGCGCCACGGTCACAGACTCTAGAGGCTTTCCGAACGCGTTTTAGGGGCGAAGCTCCTTAAAGGGCCCCTCACCAGGTTTGACAATTTTGAGCTAACGAGCGCAATGCATACACTGGGCGTTCACGAACACGTCTGCCAAAATTTGCAACGCTACGCGCCGCGGAAATGGGTCAAATTTCAAGGTGAACGCGGCTTGCCCTTCCTCTCACGGGCGCGCGCTTTAGAGAATGAGGGGATGACGTACATGAAAAAATGGCCCTACGTAGATGGTAGTGCTGTGATGTTGCTCCTCTACGTAGATGACTGTGCTCTGACGTAGCCAACAGTAGCACGTGACACTGCGATAATTATTTGACACGACATGTGTAGTTTGTGTAATTTGTTGCTTGAATAGATTATTAAAGCTTGAGAGAAATAATTAGACACACAAAGGGAATGTGTGCGTCTTTTTCATTATTTTTTCGTGCATTGCAGCGAGATGCGGGGCTAATGTGCCTCCCTTTCCCATGCGTTCGTGTCCCCGCGGTTAGCGCATCGAGCAGACGCCAGCCCTCGAAACGAAAGTAATGTTCTGGCGCGTTCGAGCACTCATTATGCTCATTTATTCTATCGCGTCCAAGTAAACGTTGATGCGGCACTGGCTCATGATACCGCCACTCTCGTGCCCGTACAAATGTCTCAACTTTCATGCCCGTCGCGTAGAAAGAGGCAGTACACCACAGAGAACGCCGACAAAACGCCCACGGCCGCTACATAAAAACAAAAGTAGCGGCCGTGCAACGCCGCTCGCGGCCGCTCGCGTGATCGGGCTGGCTCGGGCACGTCATGCGCACGTGACCATGCATGCGCATGACGTGTTCATGCGTATGTGTCAAGTGAAGAGGGCAGGGAAGGGATTTGGCTTGCTAAGGCTACACTGGGCGAGTGGCAAGGGTTTGAAATTTTCCTCCTCGCATCATAGTTTCGCGCCGCTACAAATTATTGTTTTTCTCAGCTCGTAATGAACCGATTTGAAAAATTCTTGCGTCATGCTGCTCTTCATTCGGCACACAACAACTTGCAGGCGTCTAACTAAAATTTGCTATGTGGCCTGGTGAGGGGCCCTTTAAGGCGGCACCCGTTCGTCCCTCGTAGTCGTAGTCGTCGTAGTGCGTAACCAGTCTTACGCTTTGACCTCCAAGGTGGTGCCGGTGGGAGATTTTTCCTGTGCGTTGTTGAACAATAACAAATTCGCAGCGTGCGCGTTAACTAAAAGCCCAATTCTTCTGTCTCTCATTCCCCATTAGCAGCCATTGGCATGTTCCAGTAAGAAACGTTAGTAGAAGTAGAAGTGTAAGTGTTAGCTAAAAGCCGACTTCTTCTGTCTCTCATTCCCATTAGCAGCCATTGTTTACCTCCAAGGTAGTGCCTGGTGAGATTTCTCCTGTGCGTGATTAAACAATAAAACTTTTGTTCAAAACGCCGTTGATTGATGAAATAAACCATCGAAAGACGCCAGAAGTTTTGTAAAAGCAAAACGAAAAGACGCCAGATGTTTCTAAAGCAAAACGAAAAGACGCCAGCTGCTTAACGAAAGATGCCAGATGTTTTCTAAAGCAATGGTTTTCTAGACAATGAAAATTAAATTCACAGCGTACATGTAAAATTAAAGTGAGCTGCAAGTCGTCATAACTCTCATCGAACCTTTAGTATAAACGCGCCCGATCTCACGTCGGTGATGATGTACTGGGCAGAATTCACGGAAGATTCACGGTTTACCGATGAACCTCCGCGGCTTCGCCCACTCATCATCATTCACTCCGTGGATATGCTGTGATTTTTTGTTTCTCCGCTGTCTTTAAATTGAGATAAGGAGTTCCGTATGTTATGCGGCTATATAGAAGGGCTTGTACTATTCGCAAGGTGCAATTCGCAAGGTGAAGGCGCGCCTCAAGGGCTGTTTTCAAATGGAAAGAAAAAGTGGGAGCGTTTCGTGACACGTGCAAGCTTCCCCGAGATCTGCTTACCACCAGAGGTAAATGGTGAACTTAAATAGCTCTCCGTTTTTCCGCTGGCGCAAAGATGGCATGAGGTTGATTTGTCTAACGCAATGCGCTGGGAAGCAAGAGGTTGCTGGTTCGAATGCCCGGTCGGTACTTCAGATTTTTGTTTTCTGCTTCATTTTTCTTTGTGCCTTATATATATATATATATATATATATATATATCTATATATATATATATATATATATATATATATATATATATATATATATATATATATATATATATATATATATAATATATACTATATATACGTATCCAGGACATGACGGGGGCGGTGACGGCGGCGTCAAATTTTTTTTAAACCTCGTTTCGTTGATTAAGTGCACTACGCAAGACTGCAGGTTTTTTTCCGTAAGTAGCGTTAAGATGCAGCTGTTATATGCCTTTCTCGTGAGGGATACTGGTAAACTACCATTCACGATTTGAGAATGCCTGCCAAATAGATCCACGCCATTTTTACTCTTCTAGTTACTTCACTCTCGTGGTTCAGCGCCGTGGTCGCTACATGTCCTATGTAAACATATTCCTTGACTACTTTCAATGCCTCGCTACCTACGGAAAATGCCGTTTTATTTTTGTGTGCTTGTAAAAACTTTATATTTTTTTGTCAGCCAAAGCGTGGCTGACATACTTTATACCTTGTGAACCGTGACTTCTCAAGGTCGGGAATAAAGAAAAGAAGAAAGGTGTAACCTAGTGGTTAAGACGCTCGCCTTCGGAGCGTGGGAGTCTGTGTTCAAACCCCGGCAGGGAAAGAAAAGTTATTTTGTTCGTTACATTTCGTACCACGTGACGGCGGCCGATGTGGCCGTGGCCTCGTCGCTGGCTTCGTTCAGTAGATCGTGGCCTCCGCGATTAGCTCCAGCAGTGAATGGCGTGCTGGCGGAGTTAGACGCGGAGACCAATAGTAGACGAAGGCGTTAGCGAACCTTAGTTTATCTATTTACACTGAGAGGTATGCATGGGGCGAGTCGAAAGGACCCGCCCCTAGCAAACACTAGTAGAGATCCCTAGTCCTAGATTCCTGTAGATTCCGCCATGGCCCGGGCTTTAGCCACCAATGCCTGTTGGTCTTGGAGGTCGGGGTAGCCGAGCCGGACAGCTTCCCGGTGCTCTCGGGTGCGGTGTGCGTGGGGTGGGTAGGTAGTATTAGAGGAGCAAGCACCAAGCATGTGAAATGCGTAAAAAATAACTTCCCCCCACTGCAGGCACGTGAGTACTGCCGAGGAAACAAGGGAGAGACCGAAGCGGAGCGGCTTCAACGTCCAGCCTTGCCCAGTAGCAGAGCGTTCGCTCCTGGTCGTGGCTCGAGCTCCTCGACCCACCCAGTGTTCTTCTTTGTCACAACCCAGAAGGACGTGAGTGGCACGGCGCTAGAATTTATTTTTTATGGTGATCATCGTCTCAAATGTGAGAAGACTATTACCAGCCTGACTAATAACCACTGGCGACAGTGAAGAGGATCGGCCGCTAGGTCCTATTGGAGTGTCCTCTTTTAATGAATTAAGGGTGTTTTCAGAAAAATTCAGGAGCCCTTGCCCTATCGGGAGAATAGAAAATTCTTTCTTTCTTTCTTTCTTTCTTTCTTTCTTTCTTTCTTTCTTTCTTTCTTTCTTTCTTTCTTTCTTTCTTTCTTTCTTTCTTTCTTTCTTTCTTTCTTTCTTTCTTTCTTTCTTTCTTTCTTCTTTCTTTCTTTCTTTCTTTCTTTCTTTCTTTCTTTCTTTCTTTATTTATTTATTTTCGTATTGTACAATGCTCCTCTCCTAACTTTTTCATTGCGCCATGCCACTGATAGCACTAACATCTACACTTCCGTTGCTGCAGGCAACAACGACGGTAATGTGTTCATATTGTCGCGTGGACTTGACGTTGACGGATGCAGCAGTCGGCTCGTTTGAGACAAATCTCTTTATTTGGGCGAACGAAAAATTAAAGAAACAAAGTACAAGCAACGAACGTTGCAAGCGGCGAACAGAGCGTCGGCCGTCAAAAAATTGATCGGCGGCTAGGCGCGCCGGCATTTTTACATGTGGCATACAACATGCGAGTCGTATCACATGCGACTGCGCTACTTCTAGAACAAACTGAACTATTCGAGTTTGCGCGCTTAGGCCTATCAGAAAATTCTAAAACAATCTGGAAGCTTCCCAGACATTCGGGCGCGGTTTGCGAAATGCTGTGGCTATACATTATAGGAGCGCTCGGCGGCTGCGAGCACTCCTAGAAGAAGAGAACGATGATCACTTGTGCGCTGGCGTCGCGCGGTCAGCAGCCGCTGGCAGCGGGCAGTTGCGGCCGAGGCTCGGCGGAGTAAAGTTGGTTGCTGGTCTGTCTTTGTCTCGTCCCTCAGGGGTTTCTGGGCCAACCGCAGCCACGAAACAACCCACAACGTGTAACGAATCAGTTACATAGCAATACAAAAAGGAGCGCACGTGGCAATATCCAGACAACAATGAAACGTGGCATGACTAGTCACCTCGATAACTTCTGCTAAAGATCAGATTGCATATCAGAAAACGCCACGGATGCGCGGAAAGCGCAGCACAGTCACAGCGAAAGCTCGAAGAGTGGCCTTTCTAGAGCCCGTGATAAACTCTCGTGTGGCTACTAATTACATGTACACTAGCAACGTACCCACTACGCCACAAATCATAATTTTTGTGAAGTTGGGAAGCACCCACCACGACATTACTAATCAATTCTGCGGAGAAGCGAGGTACCGTCTGTAAAGCATTATGTGCAGTTTCTTGATGCGACGGCTAATGACGATGAAGAATTATGATTGAGCCTTTGTAATGGCTTGGAAGGTTTAAAGGGCCCACTAGTTACGTAATTCGCATTGTGTGACGCCCTGTAGTTATTTCACTCTCCCACCACGCTTTATAACATACGCTAACATGAGAAAGAGATAGAGAGAGGGAATTAACTTTATTGAGAACCTGAGGAAATGGATCATGGGAGCCTTATGGGCTTCCTTGGCAACCAATAGATGTGCACTTGCGAGAAACCCACTACGCTATAAATCATCATAATTATTGTGAATTAGGGAATCAGCCACTATGCAATTTTTCGTCATTCTGCAGAGAACAGTAGTACCTGCTAAACACCTGTAAGACATCATGTGCACTTTGTTGATGCTGTGGCTGATGACGATGAAGAATTATGGCAGAGCCCTTTGTAATGGCTTGGAAGCATTCAACAACCCACTCGTTGCGCATTTCGCATTGTGTGACGGCTGTTCGCTATTTTACTCTTCTACCACGCTACATTACATATGTTAATGTGGTTGCTTCCCGACATGAAGTCTGTATACGGTATTTTTGCAAAGCAGTTTCAAGAACCGGCATGGATCTGAGGTAGAATACTTGGCTCCCACGCAGAGGGCCCATGTTCGAAACTGGTTCGATCCTGGATGTATTTTCTTATTTCGTATTTTTTTGTTACTTCACGCGATAGGGGGTACGAACACCCGCGGCGGCGACGGACAACTACGGTGCCAAAAAGAGCCCTTGTTGTGATCTTATAAGAGCTTTCGCTTTAAAACGGCTCATAGCCGACAAGCCCACGAACGACAGAAGATCATTTACTGGCATTAGAAGCTTTTTACGCAATACAAGCTTTGCTCGAAAAAATGGCAATGATTGAGAGTACGGGGTGTTGGGCATTGGGAGTGGAGTAAGCTGTCCATGCGTTATACAAGCTGAGTTTCTCTAAGGTACTACTGCATGTATATACCAACACATAGACTCGCCGGCAGGGCATTCGCGTAACAACAGCGTAGTCCGCCATTCCTGAACAGGTTTTGCCAATAGACGACGATGAAGGACTCCCGTACGACCAGGTCATGCTTACGGGTCATTGCTGTTCACTGGGCTAAACACCCGCTCTTGCAAAACACTATGGTATCTGAACCATAGCAATGCCTTGTGTGCAAAAGAAATGAAAAAGGAAAACATTTAATATGAAGGCTTCGTCGAATTTGCTAGTAGTGGAATCAAAACTCTCTCGAAGACAAGTTGTACGGAAAGCCGAGAGGGACAATTTGACATACGACTGTTGGGACTTTCCAAAAATTTGATGTAAAACTCGCATTTCGGTGGTCGCGGACTCCGGTTTCTTTCTGCAAACGAAAGAAAGATGAAGGACGTCATTCAAGTCCAACAAATATTTGTTGAGGAATTAAAAAAAAGCGTTAAAATCTAACAAATCTATTCGAAGTTGTTGTGATAAGGTTAATACGACAGTTTGGTCTACCAGCGCAATCGCACTGTCATTACAGTATTTGTTTCATACGTTATCTGCAATTTCATCTTTAGTTTTATTTATTTTTTATCATTCTTCATTTTCAAATTATCTTCCAAATTTTATGCAACGAGTTTTTGGGCAATCCCTCAGAGTTGGTATGGGCCATGGTGTAGAAGGAGAAACAAACAAACAAACGATGCCGCTCGAAAACGACCTTTGAGGGAAGTCCGCAACCCACATTAATTCTCTACACTTACGCATCATTGAGAATAGTCACAAAGAATATTCTGCAAGAAATGTTGATTGATTGATTGATTGATTGATTCATTCATTCATTGATTATTCATTGCTACGGCTATCATGGCTTCGTTTAGTTGAGCCGACCTCTTGCTTGGCGAGAAATACGCGGTAGACGTTTTAACAGCACCATCTGAAGCGTCTTCTTCATGAAGTAATAGTTTGCTTAAAAAATGAAATGGAAACTTAATTTCCTTTGTGCAGTACATTTTAATAGTGTACCTCACAGGTAAACCTATATGGATAGGGAACCTAGCTCTCAAACGTAACCAGATAAAGGACGGAGGCTTTTGAAGGTGACATAAGCGAGGTGTGACTTCCATTACTTGGCTCCATTGGCAGTATCTTGCGGATGACGTCATCAGTGTACATACTATTCTGAACAATTAGGGCAAGTTCTACTACAGGTGGGAAAAAAATTGGCCGTGTATCTGCGTGCTTCGCTGCAAATGTCGTCTAAAGACGATAGAAGAGGCGCTGCGTGAGATATGGACGCCATCTGGCAATACGTCGGGAAACATGAGTGCTGTGTTGCGGGCTGGTAGTCCCGGCGCAGCGGCAGGCGAAGACCGGCGGTGACCAACGCGACCGGTGGGGACGCCGGCCAGCCCGAACAGGCTGTTTGGCGCGATGCGCCGAAGGAGAAGAAACGTCCGCACTCAACGAGTACTCTCCACAAACTCTCTTACTTACACGTCGCCTGGGTAAAACAGGAATGCCAGAGCGGCGCCCCCTGTCATTCGTACAATGCAATACTGAACCGAAACCGAAACACAACATGAGCTTGTGCAGAGGGCACGGAGGAAGACAAGTTTCAGCGCAGTCGCATTTCAGCGCACCTTAAGAAACTAGGGTTGTAACATTGTAGGGCGAGTAGGGCCAGAAGGACCGTCACGACGAAAACCTGCCTCCTCAGTCGTATTCGCCTGGAACGTTGGTGTGGCTTCGCGTTCCCTCCTCCGCTCCTGGCCTTTCCACAAAGCTACTGCCTAAGTACGAAGGCCCCTACCGCGTCCTACGTCAAGCATCCCTATATGATTGAGCCTGTTAAATCATCTACGGACCGCCGTCATCGCGGCCGCGAGACTGTTCACGTCGATCGACTGAAGCCGCATTATGACCCACCAGTTTGTACCTGTTCCTTAGGTCGCCAGGATGGCTCCTTTTCCGCGGGGGAATGATTTGTAACATGGTAGGGCGCAGACAAGAACGCCTGCGAAAGAAGAAGACGAAAACGGTTGTTGTTGGCGCTCGCGCTTGCTCGGCTTGGACCGCTGATCGCTTCAGCTGAGGCAATCTTTTAATAAACGCGTTACTGTCTCAACGTTAAACGCATACCATCAAGGTCTTTAAAATTGCGTATCTATGTATTTTCTATTAACGAACACACCACCTAATACTTACCTAATGATGTTACGCCTCAGATATGCGTAATATTTACTTTTTGATCGACAACGTTCACTAGTATGAACAGCCATACCAGTTCAAGATGGGTGGGCGGTAAGCAAGTGGTTCAACTTTGGCCGGGTGGCTGAATCGAGGGACGTGCCGACAAACAGAAAGACAGACAGACAGAAAGACAGACCAAAATTTAGGCGTTTAGGTTCCCCAAGAAAGACTATCGTCTTTAAAAGTTTCAGGAGAAGCAGTCAACGCGCGGTTGTCCTAGCCTCATTTCCTTGGCACGAGCATGGAGTCAGGCTAGTGAAAGAAACCCACGTGACTGGTATGGCAAATTGAGGCGGCATCCATGAACTGGGATCAGAGTTAAAATCTGCGTTCCGTCTCTTTTTTCCCAACTCTCTTCAACACACTCTCTGGCGGGACCAACTCCCCTCCTCGGGAGCGCGCCGAGGCGTGCTTGCCGCCGCCTTGCTGGCGCCGCCGACTTTGCAATCCGTTAGAAAGTTTCGTGTCTGGTGTTGGTGAGGCGTGCGTTAGCCGTCGTCGCTCGTCCGTTTTCATGGTGCTCGCTCGATGTGTGCTTGTGCGACGCGATATTTTACGACTCGCGCTGTTCGTGCATAGTGCTTTGCTGCTCGAATACTTCCAGAACAAGTCTCGGAATATATGTGCCGGCCCCCAGAAGAACGACAGATGAGCGTGCCCTTTGAGTTGCGGTTTTCACTGTGTCAACTTGAATTCACTGTCCATACCGAGTAGCTGTTCTCTGCACGGGGGGGGGGGGGGGGGGTACAGTTAATGTTTTATAAAATGACTGATTTGAACAGGGCATGATGCTGCGTTTAAATCGTTATACGAACAAGCAGCGGACATGAAGCCCATGCGACGTAGCTATAATAGGTTTACAACTCTCACATAACCGCGTGCTTGAGTGTGTGCTTTGCATTTGTCTCCGGTTAATTACTCGCCATCGCCTGTAACCACGTTTGTGAGACATTAGGTAGATGTATGAAAACTTGTGCTGCTCTGAGACGAACAAACGAGTTCACTTTTGCACGAGTCGACGGCGCTCTTTACCTGATTGGAACTTGTCCCTTTTCTTCAAGGTGGAAGCGTTTTTATAGTATTCGGGAACGCCACACAGCTGATCGGTGCGCCCAGAGAAAAGCTGAAGAATTGCAGAATTGGCGCCTTTCAAGAAGAGATGCCATGAATCCTCCGATAAAATCCGTTCATTTTCACCGCGTTTATCATCACTAGATATATGGAAATAAACGTTTTTGGAAATGTAGTCAATAAAGTGCGGCCAATATTAGTTGTGTTATATGTGGAGTTCATTTTGACATCAATGGTCTTTAGATGATTATCCTATTTTTAGGTATTTCAACTGCTTTCATTGTTTTTGCATTGCAGTGAATGTTCAATTTTGTTAGTTATGATAATCTTGTGCAATATCGTGTGCATGTATCAGCTGCTCTTCTCCACTTTGGTCAGTATAAAAATTGTGTTTTTTTAATATGTGCCCTAGTGTAGGTTGTTTTTTATTCCACTGTTCTTTAAGTTCTTAACTTTGCCGAGAAGTTTCGTGTTGTTTAGTGATCGTGAACACGTGTATGTTAATCTCCTGTTGATCACTTCTGTTAATCTCCTGAGTCTGTATCGCACCACATTTCATGAAAATGTTGATTTTCGGAAACGAGGACAATGAAACGAGGCCAAAGGATATTTTGTGTTGTGAGTGCAATTCATTCTTTTGCGTTCTGGCACATTCTGCACGACTGCAGTGTTTGCAGTATGCCTGATTGCAAATTGCGTACATTCAAACGCGCAACGTACGCGCAGTGCAGCACGCGCAGCGGATGCAAAAAGAAAAAGAAAAGCGCCCGGTGCGCTCAACGGCGCAGCACTCGGACCAGGGAGTCATAAAAAAAAAGGAGTGGGAGAGGGAGCCCGCGCACGCAAACAAAACAAAAAGAATATAAAAAAAACGGCGCGCGCGCGAGAGCTAGGAGAGGAGGCGCAGCTGGTGTTAATGTTGCCATGACGACGCATACCGTGTGCGCCGCCATTCTGCACTTTGAGTCTCTGAATCCCAGCCGCCAGGATAGTAACTGAAGGGACGTTTGGCGCTGCCAGCGCTGACGTCATGAATTAAGGCGTCCTATGGGAGGTATACGGAGTAACCTCCCCCTGATGCGTGACATTCTCGCTTCGCTTCAAGCATATCCATTCGGGTTTCCAAATATTCATGAAAAAGTCGTCTGGAAAATATTCCGGAGCCCTCTTCTATCGGGGAACGGGGGCAGGCGAAGCTTGGCGTGAGCGAGCCTGACCTAGTGCATTAAATGTGAAGCATTTGTTAGCGAACCACAGGCACATTGACAGTTTCTATCTATCTATCTATATCTATCTATCTATCTATCTATCTATCTATCTATCGATCTATCTATCTATCTATCTATCTATATCTATCTACTATTATCTATCTATCTATCTGTCTGTCTGTCTGTCTATCTATCTATCTATCTATCTATCTATCTATCTATCTATCTATCTATCTATCTATCTATCTATCTATCTATCTATCTATCTATCTATCTGTCTGTCTGTCTGTCTGTCTGTCTGTCTGTCTGTCTGTCTGTCTGTCTGTCTGTCTATCTATCTATCTATCTATCTATCTATCTATCTATCTATCTATCTATCTATCTATCTATCTATCTATCTATCTATCTATCTATCTACCTATCTATCTATCTATCTATCTATCTATCTATCTATCTATCTATCTATCTATCTATCTGTCTGTCTGTCTGTCTGTCTGTCTGGCTGTCTGTCTGTCTGTCTGTCTGTCTGTCTGTCTGTCTGTCTGTCTAGCCGCCTACGTCTTGGCGCTTTCATGGTCGTCTCCTTAACTTGGCACATACCAAAATTGTCATGAAAGGAAGTGAGTGTATCGTGAACACGACTCGCAGGTAAACACACGAATAACCTGATTCTTCACGTACGTGTTGAAATACTTTCCTCCAATCACGCGTGGCGCATACGCACATACCGCGGCCCATATTATGTGGGTATGCGCCACAGGTTATTTGCAGTTTATATGAACGCAGACTTTGATAATCTTGACCCGACAGCGTGAAGGCGCTTGTGGCGCAGATAATGAGGTGCCGGAGTCCGCGACGCTGTCGATGTGTGAATATCTCGACGTAAGCAAAGAACAATAAAAAGTCACGCCTCAAGCCATAACCGAGCCTACGCACACTGCATGGCAGTCAAGTATTCAAACTGCTTTCCCGAAAGACCCTACGCAAGCTTCATATCAGGGGAGCGCCGTTGTAGTTTCAGTATTGGCTATCCGCTTTGATATAACCTTAATGAACATACTGTAGTCAAGCCTTGCGCGAATACGGCTATGAGCGCTACTTCTGATGCGCACATCGTACACCTAACGTGTAGTTCGTCGCGTGAGTCCCGACGTTACGTCGCAGTACGCCGGCCGTGCATAGTACGCCCACGATATGCGCACAGCTACTCAATTCACACAAAGACGTCAATCCACCTCGTAACGCTTAACTCGAAGCGAAAACTGGGCCTAGGCTGCTACTGACTGGCTGCTTCGTATAAAATTAATTTTCAATGGATGTGGTATATTCCGGATTTTTAAATGGTTGCTGCTCATTGAAGGCGGTGTCCTGTTCAAAAGTGAACAAAGGAACAACTTCTCTATAAATTAGTTTATGATCTCTACTGCAATATAGGCTGAGTTCTCGAAATTGGGTTTGCCTTAAGTTAGGCTGACGAGTACCACAGTCGTCATCGTACGACCCAGAGAGACAATTTTGTCGATGTTTACCAGGTTCGTAATCCCTGCGCCTCCCATGTACAGCGCAAAGAAAATCAAATCTTCTCCAGAGCCGCCATTGCGATGATCAGCAGCAAACATGAACGAAGCATAGTTGTGTATAGTTGAGTGCGCTGAACTCCGTGCAGGTGGACCACAGGAGAGTCCCATCAGGGCGTTGTGCTTCGCGTAGACACTGAGAACAGTGACGTCATTACTTGTATGTCGGAGTTCAAAAATAAATGCTGCAGTCGATGAGAATGACATTTTATGCGCTGCACAGGGACTGTTGAAAAATTCTGGCGCACGGCATGTCGAATACCCGTGTTCACGAATTTTTAATCTCTTCAAACCCCCATATACTCCTGAACTTCTGCCTTGTCTAATAGCAATGGTGAGTGGCATTTGGCAAGGGGGCGCTGTCAATGTGTTCGATTGCGCGAACGCAGTGGCGGTCGCGCAAACGAGATGTATATGGCAATGATAGTGCATAAGCACCAAACATGAGACCTATGTGTCTTCCTGGTCATGAACAATGCATACAAGGTAGCTTACCAGGTAGCGTATAACGCGTTCTACGCGAAGCCATCTTAGCAAGAAGAGTGTTCCACACTGGTCGTCACGGCTAATAGTGGCGCAGGCTAACACTCCCATGAATACATGCTCAGAAATGCCAAATAAATTGGATAGGGAAGCGACCGCCGGTGTAGCTCTACCGGTACAGCATCGGACGCGTTATCCGAAGGTTCTGGGTTCGGCATGAGCCACAAGTTCAATTTCCATCTACTTTAATTCATTTCCATTTATGATGTAAATATTACACAATAGCTCAAGACTACAAATAATGTTCCCTGTGCATCCCTGGCCTTTATTGTCTGTTGGTTTAAGTTGGTTCTGTCCTTAGAGCGAATGTGTCAAGTACCTGCTGGTGCGAGGCAACATGTGCTTAAGATATCTTGCGAACCGTACCATGTAGATATGGGGGCGGAACAAGCTTCTCTTCAGAAAATGAAAATTGACTCCTCTACACCGTAGGAGGTAGAGCCGTATTCAACCGCAAAACTTCTTTTAAACGGGTGTGGTCTGGTGCCATGCCCGTTATGTCCCATCTGTAACGAACATGAAAACATTGACCATTTTATACTAAGCTGTCGCGGATTCATGAATGAAAAGTAAAAGTACTTCGAACTTCTATCAAGAAGTTAGGAATTCAACTAAATACTCAAGATATTTTCTTCCTTTAGGGCTGCTTCATTGAGCTACAGCTAAACGAACGTCTGCGGGGCCCTTTTGGAATTTCTGAGTGACACAAGGAGAATACCTTGTTAATGAACCAATAAGAACAAATTCTTCGATACTTCGGAAAAGCACCGGCATTTTAATCACGTATTAGCTGTTATTTTGTTATTCCTAAAATTCCATTTCACTTATTTCGCATTTATTTTGCTGCCGTATGACAAGCATTATATTATTGTACTTCTAAAAAAGTGAATTCTTCCTCTCACCTGCCTTTATGTTTTAATGTTTACAATTTTGTTAACCATCGCATTCTCAGCAAATCCCCCATAGTTGGTAGGCGCCATTATTAAGGAGCAAGCAAGCGAGTAAGGTAGTCCTATTATTTTATTATTTTACTGTAGCTGCTTTTAAGCATCATCTATGGCTGCGTTTCTGCGAATGATGTGCCCTTGGGAAGCGTTCTGTAGAGCTGTCGCTCAGGGAATTGTTGTGTCAAGTTTCTATCTCTACTACGTTGCTTTCGTGCTTGATCCGTTCCTGCGATTGGCACAGCTTTATTTTTTTCGCCGTATAAGAAAAACCAGGAATCTGATAGACAAAACACCGAAGAACAGGCGCTGTTTGTTACGGCATGACCATATGTTGGTGACGGCAGGCCAAGGCTGCAGCTCGCCCCCTAGCGGCTGTCATTTGCTATTAGCGAGTAGGTTACCTTGAGGTGAAAGAAAGTGGGAGGAAAACTGCGCACGCAGAAACCGCGAACTGAATCTTAGCGTGTTCGGGAACCTGTCATTCAGGACTAGCTTCCTTGCAACATTTTTTTTTTATTTTCAGAGCCTTACCGAGGAAATCGAAGCCTTACCGGATTGCGTTCCTTAGATATTTCATAAGCTTCTTAATTGGTATGTGAGTCGCTAGAGGAGAACAAGAAACGCAAAAACGGGTAGGAGGCCATCAGCGCTCCAGCCGTTTGCGCTTATTTGCTCTATGCTTACGTGCCCAAGGGCATGGTAGGATTTTTAGGCACTTCCTCACTAAGTTTCCCTCCAGAAGAATAAGGTTTTGAACTAATACAAAATGTTCTCGGGAAGAATATCCTCCAGGGCCGGGACTGCAGGCTTCTCTAACGCATCGAGAATTGAAAGCTAGATCAATATGCGCCATGATGAAAAAGTCTAACGAAAAATCTGTGGTGTAGCCTGAGAACAAAGGAAATAATAATATTATTTGAGGTTTTAAGTGCCAGAACCGCGATATGTTTATGAGGCACGCCGTAGGGAAGGGCTCCCAAAATTTAGACTTTCTGGTGTTCTTTATTGTGCACTGCCATCGCACAGTACACGACCCTTTAGCATCCGTTTAGTCATGGGCACGAACCCGTGACTTTCGCATCAGTAGCTGAGCACGGTAACCACTATACCACCGCTGCAGACTTTAATTCTCCTGCCCTAAATGGAAAACATAACTGAACTTTTTCGATATTATCAGGACACTATGACACTACCTCCGGTAGCAAGCGTCTCACACGTCTCAGTTTCAGGGTGCCTGCTCGCCCAACAGATTTCGTGTTTTGCGTGCTTCGGCGCTTTATTCACCCGGGGGTCACCGGAACAAGTCTTCCCCGACTGTGAAAACAGATGTTAGGCTCGCAATTCCGCGGCAACGTCACTCGCAAGAGGCCGCTTTTCCGCTCTAAGAGTTCCGTGGAAAGCCGCGATTTTCCAGCTGGTGAAGCACGGCTTTACGACTAGGAGTTTGCTCGACGCTCTACAGACTGGCAAGAGTTTGGCATGAGCGGATGTCGCCTCCCGTGCTCTGAGATCAGAGTGCTCCGAAGTTATGTATCAGCTTAAGCTAACCATTTCCGCGAGTGCAAACGCGCATGACTACGTCGATCACAAAGCGGAAGCAGACGCCATGGCTTAACAGACGCCCCGGGAATCAAGTGCTTGAAGCTATCCCGAAGCGGAAGCAATGGATTTCAACTATCGTTCACTGCTCCTATGAGTAGTGAAATGAGGAAATGTAAAGGTAACGAAGCCGGAAATAGTGTGCACGAGATGTTTCTTTTCCGCAAATATCCTAGCCGCTGTGTTACTTTGTTCGCTAAGCTGTAACGCTGCTAAGGTTGAGGAAGTTACTGCTATTTATAGAGATGACGTGCCCATTAAGAACCACAGGTTGTAGCTTAGTGATACAAAAGCATCAAATGGATCATTAGGAAGAAAAGCCGTCCACTGCACCAAACAAACGGCACCTTACTGCAATATTAGCTTGGTGTGTCTCTGGTTAGGTTGTGCATCATCAAGTGTCCCTACCAGTTGTTGCCCATCACGTATCATTCTCCGGTAACCAGTGAAAACGTAAACACGGCAGTAGAACATCTACAATGTGTCCACAACTACACTGCTCGTCCCCAGAACGAGGAGAAAGAACTTCCATATAAATGCTTAAAGGGGCCCTGCAACACTTTTCGAGCATGCTCAAAAAGCGCTGCCGATCAGTAGTCGAGGCTCCCGAGAACACGCGAGCCAAATATTATAGCGATGCGCACGGCCTGGGATTTACAATAAATTCTCAAAGTCAGCTGAAAATCGCTCCCTCTTCTCTCGACAAATGATGTATTAGTCCGCAAAATATGACGCGATTGTCGGCAGTTCCACCATTGGCTGATGTTATAATCACGATAACACCCTCATTATTACTTTCGTTGTTAATTTTGAGTTCAATAAGTAGATAATATGTATGTTTATATTCTGTTATCGCGTCAAAAACACCGAAGAAACATTAATATTAGCACTTCCGGTCTCACCGACAGCTCGTCTGCTCGTAGTTGCGTGGTTCCATTTTCTTCGCCATGCGCAGTGCCGAAACGTGAATATTTCTGTGCTTTTGACTATCGCCGGTTGCCGTTGAGAGTGGCAGCCGTTCGAGTGTTGCCTCGTCAGCTGAGAACTGCATCGTCGGCACGTTCTCACGACCGACCGAGGCAGGGGCGCAGCGTGTATCCGATAACAGTGCTGGCGTCCGGTAATGGCGGCGCTTCGGGGTCGTCTGCCAGTGCCGTCTTACGAGGCGGTGTATCGGAGTATGGCCCGAAACCGATCTCAGCTGTCATTCGTTCCAAACGAGCGCGCAGGTTTGCTTCCATGGTTGGCAGAGCGATGAAAACACTACGGCGTTCGAGGTGCACACCCAACATTACCAAACCGATGCGCAGTTTTCAAGCACGCGCGATACACAGTGCGATCGGCTCCGCTCGATGAGAACGACGCAAGCCGACCGAAAGTGGCGGCACAGACCACGTGGTTGCGCCCAGACGTCAGAGAGAAAGAAATGAAGAAAAAAACTCCGCCGGCGCTCTTGGGCGGAGCCTCGCTCCTGTGCGCTCCCTCCCTCGACTCGCTGCCTAGCTTTCCGCGCGCTCGTGGCGTTGAGTTGAGGGAGAAAGCTGCGGAACGTGATCTCTATAATTTGGTAACACCACTTATACTTGACGGATTCGAAAAATTTTTGCGGCATATGACTCGTGAAGAGTCATACGTCAATAATGAGACTATTCCAATATAACTAAGAAAGGTGTTGCAGGGCCCCTTTAAGTTCTTATAGAAATGCTTCTAGTATTTCTATAGGAAGCCTCATAGCGTTTTTCTGTACTCTCATTGCGCTCTTCTCTTCACGTGGCGGTTTACTGATTTGGGGGCTCCCCCAATGTTCAGGACCCCGTCACCCAAAGCTCTGTAGTGACGCCGTTATCCTGTTAAATACTCAGATTTACAGGGCGAGGAAGAGTCCGGAAACAAATATCTAGAACAACTTACATATACGAGTAGGCGGTGTGGCTTATGCCTGATCAACCCCAACTGTTACTGGACACCCCGTATATAGGGTATTGAATACCCTATATAAACAAGCCTTCTCAAATCAAGCGATCTAATATAGTTGATGCAAAACGCACTTGAAAACACTCCAGCTGTACCACTCCATGACGGCAATGTTGCCCTAGAATACGTTGCTGTGATATGTAATGCACCTGCTTTTATAGCATCGTTTGTATCGAATCGTCATGGAAATAATTCTATGGCGGAAATTTTGATCAACGCTGACCGTGGGCTCCTTGAAGTGTAGAAAAGCCAAGCTAATGTTGTTATTCAATCTGTTTCTGCATGCTTGATTAAAACTTTTTCAAAGTTGAAACGTTTTCATACGCCGACTTTTTTCTGCTGTGGGTGGAACTGCGTTTTTGTTTTCAATGCTTCTCTTAAAGGGACTGTCTACCGTCCTTCATCGCTTTTCTGTTTTGTACTGCAGTAGAAAGCGTACCGTCTGAAGTGTCCATCCTTGCAGCGGTTTCTCTGGAAAATGAGCAGAAATTTTTAAAACAGAATATTTAAGATCTGCGTTCGGGCTTCTTCCATTGGCGTGCAACATGCTCACAACACTGGTTGGTGGACGCGATGACGATTGTACTGCCGGTAAGAATTAAAACCAAAATCACGTGTGATTTCTGTAGGATTACTTTATTTTCGCAAAACACTATTGTAATGAATGTAACAGTCGTTTTCAGCGCGCTAGCGGTTTAGTGAAGCCTTATTATACGATTACAGAACACTTGTTTTGCTGTAATCGCAGTCTATGCGTTTATTTAGCACTGCTGCCGCAGTTCAAGCCAAGTGGATTCATCAAAGAGAGACAAAAAATCACAGCATATCCACGGAGTGAATGATGACGAGTGGGCGAAGCTGCGGAGGTTCATCGGTAAACCGTGAATCTTCCGTGAATTCTGCCCAGTACATCATCACCGACGTGAGATCGGGCGCGTTTCTACTAAAGGTTCGATGAGTTATGACGACTTGCAGCTAACTTTAATTTTACATGTACGCTGTGAATTTTCGTTGTTTAGAAAACCATTGCTTTAGAAAACATCTGGCGTCTTTCGTTAAGCAGCTGGCGTCTTTTCGTTTTGCTTTAGAAACATCTGGCGTTCTGTCGTTTTGCTTTTACAAAACATCTGGCGTCTTTCGTTGGTTTATTTCATCAATCAACGGCGTTTTGAGCAAAATTTTTATTGTTTAATCACGCACAGGAGAAATCTCACCAGGCTCTACCTTGGAGGCAAAGAATGGCTGCTAATGGGAATGAGAGACAGAAGAAGTCGGCTTTTAGCTAACGCTGCGAATTTTTTATTGTTCAACAACGCACAGGAAAAATCTCCCACCGGCACCACCTTGGAGGTCAAAGCGTAAGACTGGTTACGCACTACGACTACGACTACTACGACTACGACTACGACTACGAGGGACGAACGGGTGCCGCCTTAAGGAGCTTCGCCCCTAAAAATGCGTGCCTTCACAGCGCAGCACATGAGAGACATCCCAACAACAATACAGCGGCACAGTATGACCAGCGCGGAGATCCACATGGCATAGCGCATGAGTTGAAGCAGACGAAATTGAAGACGGCACCGGAAGCAGCGCCAGCGGGTGCCTTTTTGGATGCGTGAGAAAAAAAAGCAAAAAAAATTACAGTTGTTTAGCTCGGCTACGCCAGGATATATGTACCGTTAGCAAAGGTTCAGCTGTTTATTCTTAGCTTTCCAAATTGTCTAGGATTATTAGCCTTCTTGTTCTTCTTCGTACGCTGAACCGCTAATTGCCAAGCAACTACTTCGGGATCCGATGAGAATAAGCTTCTCGGCTCTTCATGCGCCGTTGACCAGCGGTTTGCGCTCTCCTTCTCCATGGCGTTACCCACCTGCAAACGCCAGTCAGAGTGCTATCAAGCGGCTCCACTCAGTGTCAGACGGCGACTGCACAGCGAAGTGAATAGCTGCGCGCCGCGCCGGTGCCAGTGTGTCTGCCATGGATACGACGTTCACTTCTCTCGAATGCGCAGACCAGTAGCAGCGAGTCCGCTGCGACGCGCGGTGGCGGAGAGCGCATAGATGCCGGCTCCGGTGAGCCAGCTGTGTGACATCATGATCGTCGCGCATGCGCAGCACGGCTCATGATGATCCACGCGAAAATCGGCTCCGGCTAGGCAAGTGTAGCAAACGCTACAAAATTACTCTCTGACGCAACCGA